>NW_007732016.1:168059-171259 GCF_000696425.1 Galeopterus variegatus
AAATTCAGCCAGCTTTGGCCAATTTATTACTTTATTCACCATTAGCATTCTACGTAGTTTATGATACATTAACCCAAACTTGTTTTTAAGCCAATGTGGTAGGCATTTTATGGGGCTTTTCATTCATACATTTTTTTTATGTTGATGCTTCATAGGCTATGCTTATAAATTATGCTTGATATAAATATAACACTAAATAAAAATCAACTTAAAGTTTTCTGATTATAAAATCAGACATAATAAATGCTGCTACCTTGAAATGGCATTGGAGTAGCAGCCTGCGATATAACATTTCCTTCCTCTTAATAAAGTACCTCTGAAGAAAGAGCAAAAATAACAATTCAGAACAACACTGAAAACAAGAAATAAAAGTCAAGGCATTATCAGAACCTAAAAGATTTCTACTAACTTCAGACTAATGAAACTGGATCAAAACTTTAAACAATAAGGTGTGCACATTATACTTTGAGGAAAAGAGAAAACTATTAATTAGAAAAGAGGAAACAGCCTCATACTACAACTGTATACTCTGTGGATCAAAAATACAAGGTCTATATACCAACTAGGAAGTTGGGTATCTCGAGCAGAGGGGGGTGGGGGGCACCCTGCACCCCCACAGTAATACATCCACAGTTAAATCTCTAGGTGAGAGAAGAGGAAGGAAAAGGCCTGGTCACGGCACATACTTAACAAGAGTGGTTTTTCTTACACTGTGTTGAAGATGTCAGAAAGAGACGATCTCTTCTCAAACCAACAGTCGAACAAAATAAACACCTGCTAACACTGGGGATTGGGCTGGTAACAACTCATGGGGATATACCACAGAGTTCACTTTTGCCAAAAACTTAAAAATAAGTTGATGAAGAAGTATCAACATTGGGCCTGTGGGGAGAAATATTCCCACAGGTTAAAAAAAAAAAGTAAGCATGATATTGGAGATTCAGAGAAACAGTCTGTAAAAAATAGTTTACAGCAAAAAACAAAGAAAACTTTGGTTTTCACTGGTAGGTTTTTAGAATACATAATTTTTACAAAGCAGAGCAAGAAAGCAACAGGAAAGAACAAACAAGATGAAAAGAAGTCATGATGAGATCTTAGAAAACACAAGTGAAATAAGGGAGGATTTTCAGAAAACATGATACATAGTAGCAGAATTAAAATTTACAGAGGAGGTGGTGAAGGGAAAACTTGGCAGCATGAAAAACCAAGTCAATGGAATAAAAACAGTCTTGAAAAACTCTCTCTAGAGTACAAATGAAAACAATAAGAAACTGAAAATAATGAGAAAAGTGGTAATAGATGTGAAAAACAGAAATCCAATCTAAAACACAAGTGGGGAAACCAGACAACAATCACACCCACAAATAAAGAATTTTTCCTGTTTGAAAAAAAAAAAAAACTAGTGTTTCCAGTTATTCAAGGTTTACTGTTTTTTAAAAATGTAAACTGCACATAAATGTATACTGGCAAAAATATTTGAATTACAAGAATAAAATTTAAAACCCACAAGTATTCAGCAATATATAAAAGAATAAAAATCAGATCAGTCACAAATTTCTATTCTGCTAACCTACATGTCTAAAAACAACTGAACAATATCTACAGTCACTTCAGGAGAAAAGATTATTTCCAAGAATTTTATATTCTATAACATAATCTACATGTGTGAAGAAAATAGAAAGACATGCTCACTACACGGGGGCTCAGAAAATATATCAATCCCTTCCTTTCTTTAAAGTTATTTGAACATGTACTCTTATTAAGCACACACAGGTAGGCTTCTTCGGCCGTCGCCGTCNAAATTCAGCCAGCTTTGGCCAATTTATTACTTTATTCACCATTAGCATTCTACGTAGTTTACGATACATTAACCCAAACTTGTTTTAAAGCCAATGTGGTAGGCATTTTATGGGGCTTTTCATTCATACATTTTTTTTTATGTTTATGCTTCATAGGCTATGCTTATAAATTATGCTTGATATAAATATAACACTAAATAAAAATCAACTTAAAGTTTTCTGATTATAAAATCAGACATAATAAATGCTGCTACCTTGAAATGGCATTGGAGTAGCAGCCTGCGATATAACATTTCCTTCCTCTTAATAAAGTACCTCTGAAGAAAGAGCAAAAATAACAATTCAGAACAACACTGAAAACATTGTACTGGAGGTTCTAGCCAGTGCAATAAGGCAAGAAAAATAAATAAATAAAATGCTTCCAGTTTAACAAAGAAGAAGTAAAACTGTTTTTATTTACAGACATGGTTATTTATGTAAAAAAAATTAAATCTACAAAAAAATCAATGGAATATACATTCTACTAGAATTAATAAGTAAATTTAGCAAATTGAAGTATACAAGATTAACACAAAAAAACAAAGATATTTCAATGCCACACATGTACTAGCAACAATTAGAAACCAAATTTTGTAAAGAGTACAATAACATCAGAAACATTAAATAGGTGAAAATTTTACAAGACCTGTATATTGAATATTATAAAACATTTCTGAGACATATTTTTTTAAACTAAGTGGAGAGATTTACCCCATTTATGGTTGAAAGGCTCATTATTATTAAAAGAAATTCTCAAACTGAGCTCAAGATTCAACATAATCCCAATAAAATCTCAGCAGGCCTTTCTTGTAAGAATTATCAAGTTGATTTTAAAATTCATATAGAAATGCACAGGAGGTAGTATAACCAAAAACAACAACAACAACAAAAAACCCCTTTCAAAAAAAAAGAAAAAAATTAGAGTGCTAACACTACCTGATTCCAAGGCTTATTATAAAGCTACAGGAATCAAGAGAGTGTGGTAATGGCATAAAGACAGATGAATATATCAGTGGAGCAGAATAAAAGTTCAGAAATAGACCCACATATATGTACATTGATTTTCAACAAAACTGCAAAAGCAAATCAATAGGAAAAGAATAGACCTTATAATAATGCTTAAACTATTGCATATCTATATAAAAATAAATGTGTACACAAATCTACTCAAAATAGAATATAGACCAAAATGTAAAAACCAAAAGCCATACAACTTTTAAAAGAAAACATAGAAAACCTTTGTGACCCTAGTTAAGCAAAAGTTTTGTAGACACCACAAACTGAATCAATTTTTAAAAAACATAAATTTTTTCATCAAATTAAATTATTTTGCTTTTTTAAAGACATCATTTAGAGAATGAA
>NW_007732017.1:0-1612 GCF_000696425.1 Galeopterus variegatus
TGGGCGTTGTTCCTCTGGACAGGGCGGCTCAGCGGGGGCTTGGCCAGGAGCCCGACCCCCTACGGGGTCCTCCGCAGCCCCTCGTCGCGGCCGCCGCCCTCCTGCAGCAGGGTCCCGACTTCGTCAGCTCCCGCCCCAAGCGCCGAGGTGACTTGCTCCACGTCGCCGGGTGCCAGCCCCACTTTCCGCTCCTCGTCGCCGGCGGCCGCCGCGTCCCCCCGGCTGTTTCACTTCCAACTTTTCCTGCATTCATGATGTACAAGTATGCTGACCAGGTTCTGAGGCTTGACGGAACAGCTAAAAAGTGATTATAAACTATTTTACCAGCATAAAATAATCTCATAAAAAGAATTGTCATTCCAAACAGGGTTAAATGATGTGCCTCTGTCCCAGGGCTTATGAAGCCATTCAGTCATTGTTATCTTAGGAAAACAGTAAGAGGACCAGTTAATTGAAGTATATTCTTTGTACGACTTTTAATCCCATATCGTTATTTAAAGGCATCCAGGATGGAAGAGCATTTTGATCTAATTCTTCTCTTGCCAGACACTCTGGGTCAGTTTGTTCCTGGTGGGCTTGACTAGGACACAATGGACACTGCCAGATTCAAAGAAACAGGGTAGCTCTGTCTACTCTGCTGGGTAATTGTTTAGCTAGATGGTAAAAATTCAGTCTCTGGGACTTTTTTTTCCCCACAAGTGTATAATACTAAGTGGCAATTTAATAGAAAGAGCTTCCCTAAATTTCACAGTTAGCCCATGCCAAAAAATTTGGCATCAAGATGGATGGGTGTTCTCAAGATGACATGACTTAAGAATGTCTTTTCTTATAATATTTTCTATCACCTCCTAACCTCCCTAGATGTCTGATGTCATCTTTGGCTTCAGCCTACTTTTTTGTTTTTTCAGTCCCATTAGGTTTTCTTTCTTCCCCCTACACCCCCATGAAGGGACTGGCTAATGATCAGGAGGCAGACTTCTATGGTCATGCCAACAATGAACTCAGTGAGGATGGCTGGCAGGAGGAAAACTCTGAGTGTCACCATGATGAGCCACATCCTAGTGATGCATTCTCTTTGATGGTTTTGGTCTGAGAATCTGGCTGTATAAAGGTGAAAAATGCTTCTTTTAGATTCCATAACAGAGCTATGTGGTTTAATCTGAAGCTTTTTCAATCTACTAAGTAAATCCACATTCAGTTTGAAGGAGGTCAAGAGACACACTACAGGCTGAACTAACAACTTTTTTTCTCCATTGTTGAATTAATATCTTTTCTTTTGTACTTGATGTGTTTGTGTATTATTTTGTTTCTATTGCTTACAACTGAATACCTGAAACTGGGTAATTTATAAAGAAATGAAATTTATTCTTTCAGTTTTGGAGGCTGGGAAGTCCAAAGTCCAGGGAACACATCTAGTGAGGGCCTTCTTCCTGGTGGGAATTCTCTACAGGTTCCTGTGGTGATCAGGTTGTCACATGGGGAGAATGGGCTGAGCAAGAGAGTTAACCTTCTCACTTGCTCTCCTTTTAAAGCCATCAGGACCATGCCCACTATTCCATGAATGGATCAATCCATTCACAAGGGCACAGTCCTCACAATCTAATCACCTCTT
>NW_007732017.1:2092-71041 GCF_000696425.1 Galeopterus variegatus
TGTTGAATTAATATCTTTTCTTTTGTACTTGATGTGTTTGTGTATTATTTTGTTTCTATTGCTTACAACTGAATACCTGAAACTGGGTAATTTATAAAGAAATGAAATTTATTCTTTCAGTTTTGGAGGCTGGGAAGTCCAAAGTCCAGCGAACACATCTAGTGAGGGCCTTCTTCCTGGTGGGAATTCTCTACAGGTTCCTGTGGTGATCAGGTTGTCACATGGGGAGAATGGGCTGAGCAAGAGAGTTAACCTTCTCACTTGCTCTCCTTTTAAAGCCATCAGGACCATGCCCACTATTCCATGAATGGATCAATCCATTCACAAGGGCACAGTCCTCACAATCTAATCACCTCTTAAAGGTGATTTCCCACCCTCTTAACACTATTACCATGGGGGTTAAGTTTCCAATACATGAACTTTTGGGAAACACATTTAATCAATAGTAGTTTGATAGTTTTCTTAACTAATGAGTATATAGTAGAAACTCTCTTATCTAACCTGCAATTAACTGAGTGGATAGATTAACTATGGCTCCCATTCTCTCTGTAAAACATAGTGGGTCATATCAACAGAAACATAACACAGCACAACCACTATACCTACTCACTTCTCCACCAGTTGGGTTCCCAAAAGGCAGTTGTATTTGTTCCCAAGCCTGTTTCTGCCAGTTTTACTTGTTATATAGATATAATTTAATTGCATGTTACATGAAATGTTTCTATGAAAACTAAATTGAATGCTTTGAAAAAATGTGAGAAAATAGCCACTAAAATTTTGTTTTTGAGTTAAGTGTGGTAAAGACAACTGTAAAGGTAGGGGAAATGTCCTAAATGTCTAGAACAATTCTAGGAGCTTTTAGTAATTACTCCAGGGCAATAGCTTTAAACCAGGACTTTCCTGAGAAAACCGGGGCACATTATCACCCTGTGTAAAAGAGATGTGATTTTCCAAAACAGTAGGGCATATACTGTGAGTGTATTTGTGAATGTATGAAAAAATATAAACTTTGAATTAGTAGGTCATGAAAACTCAATGTGAATTATTGAATACTAGAAGGAAAACATATATATTGTTTTGTTTAAACTGTTTACTAAAGTATGAGCTACATACAAAGACGCACAAATTATGAATGTAGAGCCTGATGAATTTTTACCAAGTGAACATAACCATGCATCCAGCACTCAGATGGAGAAACAAAACATCACCAGCACCCCAGGAGCCACTCTCCTGACCCTGACCAGTCAATATCACCTATAAGGAAAATTACTATTCTTTTTTTTTTTTTCCTTTTTGTCTTTTTTACTGACCGGTAACGGGATTGCAACCCTTGGTGTCATGCCCGTACCAGGGATCGGCAACGGGATCGCAACCCTCGGTGTTGCGCCCGCACCTCGCTCAACCAGTGAGTGGGAACCGGTCTCCACATGGGATCTGAACCCTCGGCGGGAGCGCCACCGTGCTCCCAAGCGGCGCACTCTCCAGTGTGCCACTGGGCCGGCCCAGAAAATTACTATTCTTAATCCAAGCATTATAGATTAGTTACATAAATTGAATCTTGAAGAATGTATTGTTTTTGTGCCTGGCTACTTTCATTAACATCATTTTTCTGAGATTCATCCATGCTGCTGTTTGTAGGAGTACATTTATACTTGCTGCCAATTTGTATTCCATAATATGATTACACCACAGTGTATTCATTCATTATACTCTTGATAGACATTTGAGTTGTTTTCAGGATTTGGCTATTACAAATAATGCTGAATGAATGTACATTCTTGTTTATGTACTTTAATGAATACACATGCATTTCTATTAGATGTATACCTAGAGACAGAATTTGTGGGTGTGGGGTATGTGTATGGGCAACTTTAGTGATATTGGCAAACAATTTTTCTCTAAGTGGTTGCACTAATTTATACTCCCATAAGTAGGTTTCAGAGCTCCAGTTGCTCCACTTCTTCACCATCACTTGGTATTGTCTGTCTTTTACTTAGCCTTCCTGGTGGGGTACACAATAGCAATTCATTGTGGTTTTAATGTTTATTTTCCTGATGACTAATGAAGTTGAATATGTTTTTACAGATTTACTGGCCATTTGAATATCCTCCTTCATGAAATTCCTGTTTAAACTTTTTTTTGTCTATTTTCTATTGAACATCTAAATTATCTCTTTACTTTTTGAGGAATTCTTTGTGTATTATAATTATTATTCCTCTGTCAGATATATGTGTTGTATATATAAACCACTCTATGGCTTGCTTTTTCACTCTTTTAATGCTTCCTGAGATGAACAGAAGTTCTTGATTTCAATAGAGTTCAATTTATCTTTTTTTTTTTCTTTTGGTTCCTGTTTTAAAAATCTTTACCTATCCCACAGTCAGGAATATACTCTCTTATGTCTTCTTATGTTTCTTCTCTTCTATTCTAAAAGCTTATTGAGGAAAAAACAGAATTTTAAGAAGATTAATGTGGCATATACATTCAGGATGGGTGTGGGGAGAGGTTGGAAACAGGAAGACCAGCCAGGAGGCTGTAGCATCCATCTAAATATCAGATGTAAAATTGGCCCAGAGCAGGAGAACAGAATGGAAAGAGAAGGAGAGGAATAGAAACAAGGGCTGTGTAGAGGATATGGGGCAGATCTTGTGTGATCGAAGGTGAGAGAAATGGATACGAGAAGCCTACTATAACTTTGAGACTTGTTTGGACATTGAGAGAATTAAACACCTTTATTGCAGAAATCAGCTTTTTCAGAAATACAGTTTTTGTGGTCTCTGTTAATATAACAAAGATGTTAAGCAAGAATTTTCCAGTGCAGACAACAGAACAAGTAGGAATATCCTCTTGTTACAGAAAGTATAATCTTGGAACAAGAAAGGATTGGAGAAGTCTACTGGAGGAGACTGTAGGTCTTTATCTGAAAGACACTTAAAGTGAAATTGACAAGCTGTTTATTGTGGTGAGTAGGTAGAGTGGTGACTGGGGCAGGAAGTTGACTTAAATGACCTTGTGAGCCTTCTAACAGCTTTAGTGACTTCTCATCTACCTTGCAACTGGAGGCTGAGTCACGGAGACCATTTACCTATGTGAAAATGACACCTGTTTAATGCCAAGAAGGGCTGGATTTGCCAAGTTTATTTTCCTGAAGTAGTAATTGGTAAATTTTGCAAAAAGTCCTTCTCTTGCTCCTCTCCCCTAAAATACGAAGGTCACATTTTAATTGCTTATGCCTTGGGACTCTCTAATTATGCAGACTTCAACATAATAACGTCATGAGGAAATGATCTGTGTAAACTTTTCAGAGAATGAAGCCTGGAATTTAAATTATTTTTTTTACTACTTCATTTTCCATGTATTCCAGAAAACAATATGTTTCTATGACTTAAGTAAACAATTTTCTCCATCAGATTGGAGATTGATATAAAACCACCCCTGTCTTGCGAGGTCAGGATGTTGTGGCAGATTAAAAATTCCACTAGTTTCTACTAGCATTTGTGTTTTATTCAGAGGAATCAAATAAATGAGCAGAGTCTGAGATTTGCAGGGACTTTGATTTTTAAGAAAATTCTAGTATCATTTCTGAGTCTCCATTGCAATTATTTGTATGTGTTCACCTGCTTTTGTTCCTGATATGTCCTCGTGGGACAGAGGTTGAGTTGGGCTCCTTTTGCATAAAACTGTCTCCCCATTGTAGATACAGCATTATCTATACAATCATTTCTTTGTTCTATGTCATATCCCAAACCATCCCATATGGATTTTAATCTTCTGCAGAGCAAAGTTCTTGCCTTATTCTTGCATTTCCCAGATATTCTGGCTTAGTGTCCTACACCTAGAAAATATTTAATAAATAGTACTGAATAAAAATTGATTGAACAGAACAGTAAAATGGGAGTAAATGATCTAGGCATTGAGACTTCTGTGATATGGCCCAAACTCATGTGTCCATCCTAATCTCTGATCACAGCCCCTCACATAGCTGATCTTGTAGTCCACAATGGCCTATTTGCCACATCTTGAACGTTGCTCATGTGTATGCCTATAATGCACATGTGTAGTTGTATCAGAAAGTAGAGAGAGATTGGGGCAGGAAAAAGATTTGAAGTAATAATGGTCATAAATGTCCAATCTTGACTAACACAATGCACAAAGAAGGTCAATGAACCTTAAGCAAAAGAAGTATAGAGAAAAGCACATTTCTCATCCCAGTACTTGGCACATTTCTATTCCTTTAGCTTGCATGATCTTCTTTCTTCAAAGCTAAAGCCTTTAATAGGCACATTACCAGAAATGATATTCAAATGCTGGTAAGCATATGAAAAGGTACTCTGTGTCATTACCTACAGAGAAATTAAAATTAAAACCATGAGGAGATATCACCGCACTCCATGAAATGACTAATAGTGAAAGGACTAATGCAAAGTGTTGATGAGGACATGAAGTGAATGGAGCTCTGCTATGGTGCTGGAGAGTAACTTGGTGCAGCCACTTTGAAAAAGCTCTTTGGCAGTATCTAATGAAGCTAAACACACACATTCTATGATCCACTAGTGAATATATACCCCGAAGAAATGAGTGCTTATGTCTATCAATACACATTGGCCAGAATGTGCACATAGCCATAAACTGGAAACAACCCAGATATTTATCAAATATCTGTCAAGGGTTGAGAGGAAAAATACATTGTAGCATATTCATGCAATATTGTGGAGTATACTAACATTTATTAAGCAAATGTATTTCACAGGGCCTAGTTTCTAAAGCCCTGTAGTTTCAGGTATAACCTAACTTTTTAAAATTACATATAGAAATGTTAAGCTTGCAAAAGACAGGAAAATTTCCCCAGGCTAAAGTCTCTGTTGTAGATACAGAATTGAAACACAGCAAAGTTGCTGGCTCAAGGACAGACAAGTTACTTGATTGCTATGTAAACATACTAAGGAATTTGCTGTAGGGAAAGAAAATGTTTGCTAAGAACAAGCTTTTATTGGTGAATCAACTTAACCTTTTGCAAATTGCATTATGGAATGTCACTTTGTTATTTCACTGATGTTACCAGCTTCTATTATTAAACTATCCCTAGCCATAACTCTACCTATGTTCCTTTTCTGTAACATTCCGGCCTGGAGAATAAATACTGAGACAGAACCCAGTTCATGGTTAATTTCCCAAAGGAGGAATGCCTCTCTCTTGAGGGTTCTGGGAAGTTAACCCCTTCAGAGTGTCTCACTGCTCAGAAGAGATGGGCTTTGAGTAATCCTTTTTGCATATCCGTCACCCCGTGTGAGGCAAAGCAACAAATGTAATACTGCACAGCAATGAAAAGAACAAACTTAGAACTGCACACAGCATGGGTGAATCTTCCAGGTGTAATGTCTAGTGAAAAAAGACAAAAAAGAATATATATTGTATGATTACCTGTATGTGAATTTCGAAAATAGGCAAACTACTCTTTGATATACAGGTCAGAACAGTAGCCACCACAAAGCACGTGTTGCCATTGCTGGGGAGGAGTTATGAGAGAGCCTGGTGGTTTGCTGAAAATATTTCGAATCTTGATTTGGGTGGTGGCAGTGTAGTTATTTACATACATACAGTTTTTAGGGGGATTGAACACATAATTTGTGTACTTTATGTAAATTATATCTCAATGAAAAAGAATTTCAAAATTAGAAAAAAAACAGTATGTAATGAGCACCCAAACTAGTTAACACAAATTTTCTAATTAATTGTTATAAAGACCATTATAAAAAAAAATCAAACATAAACAATCAGAAAGGGAATATATTGTCAGAACAATTTTATATCAAGAAGATGGCTTTTTAGCCCAGAATATATTGACATATCTGGATGTAGGAGTAAGAGATGAAAAAAATGAAAGCAAAGTAAAGCAGTCATCTTACATGAAAAGAATAAAAAGTACTATTGATTCTCTCTCTCTCTTAATTTTAAGTATAGAAAATGTGAGAAGTAGAAAAAAAAAAAAGCAAACTTTGGTTGCCTGACTTGGATTTTCTCTGTTAAAACACACAAACTTAAAAAACTGCTTCTTTATTTTATTTTTTAAAGTTCTATATTAGTAACAAACACTGTTGTTTTTTTTTTCAAATCACAATCTTTGAATTTGTACCTCTCCTCTGTGGCATCTGTCCCTCAGCAATAAGCCTAAGGGTTGTGCCCAGGTTCCACAGTCTCCCTGCCTGGCCTGTGTGCTTCACCGCTGCGTGAAATAAGAAACTTGTGCGGTATACATAGAAAATTCGACTCCTGCTCCCACACTGCTCCCCAGTGCATTGCATTTTACAAAGGCGGTGGGGTGGAGATTATTACTTAATTTATGGAGGCGAAGGCAGAAGATTTTGAAGGATGTCTGAGAAATCAAGTTTCCCCCATTTCTCTGGCTCCAAGTTCTCTCAGTGGCTTCGTATATCCCTCCCTTCTTTGCACTAACTTAAGTGTGGAGCAGGTAGCTTTTGAAGTTCTTTCTTCAGAGTACGTGGTGCTCTGACCTACCATGATCTTCAATCAGTGGCCACAAGCAGGAAGAAATTCTCTTAATAGAGTCATATCTCTCTGCCTTGCTATTCCTCTCTGATTCAGATGCAGCTAGTTTGGACTGACGCTTGTCTGTACCCTCGCCCCACAGAGAACAGTGGCAGGCCTCCTACAACAGTGGCTTTGGAGGGGGCATTGAGTAATTAATCCTCAAGACACAAAAGGTGACACAGGAAATCAGTAACTTAGCTGCATAACAAGGATTGCTATTATGATACTAGAGGCAAATATAAAGAAATAAGAAATGGAATATACAATAAGAACAATTTTATAGTAAGATAGGACCTTTCAACCTAAGTTATATTGATATTATATGGAAGTAGAGAAGTGAGAAAATTAAAAAAAAAATAGATTAGTCATCTTACATAAAAAGATGACCACTACCTGATTTTAACTTGAGCAATTCCATATTTTAGGGTCTGTCACTTGTAATATCTAATCCTGGTAGCAGTTCTCTATGTGGTAGCTTGCCGTTGAATGAACTCAGCTCAATTCAACTTAGGAAAAAACAAATTAAAAAAAATCTAAAACTAAGTGGTTTGTTGGAAAAATATTGTCAAAACTCCAGAACAGAAGGAAGAGATCTCAGGGCAGAAAGTTCCTAAGCCAGGGAGTGAAATCAAAGCTTCAGCCTTTGTCAAGATGATCTTTCCCTTTTTTCTCATCTCTGCTTCTTTCTACTTGGTTTTGTCTCCCTTCCTCCCCACCCCACTCTGTTCCTCTCTCCCACACTCTGTCTCTGTCTCTCTCTCTCTTTATATTACAGATGGACATTTTCCCCCCGATTTGCTGGGAACATTGACACCAGCAATTCCAAGTTGGTATTATTTTATTTGAATGACTGGAGAAGCAAGAGATTCTTTCTTCCAACTTTGATGGATAAAATTCCAGGGGAGGGGAGGATTCTGACTGACAGAGTTTAGAGCATGTATTATAGTCACCATAGTCATAGGGACGGGGTACTATGTTTTGCTTGGCCTGGGTTAAGGACTTGGCCTTTTTGGTTAGGATGAGAAGACATGAGTTGGACTAAGATTTCAGCTGCTTCCTGCCAGGCTTTACACATGAGAGGTGTTTTGAATGAAATAACATTTTTACGTCAAAATATTTTTCTTTCAAATTCTTATAGATGTTAAATTGGTGTTTAGAATTCCTGAGATGTCAGAAACTTCACTGACTTTTTAATCCTTTTTTATTTTATTCTTCCTACATGAGTATTAAAGGAATATTTTCTTTTTCGTTGTAATTTAAAAAATTGCCGGGAAATAACTATGTAAAGTTTTGCTCTGTTTTCTTAAAGTAACTTATTCATCTGGTATGCAGTCAGTTTCTTCAATTAATATACAACGCCTTTTTATAAATCCTCCAAGGCTTTCTCAAATTATTTCTTTGACTTTTGCTTATTTTCATTTTTTTGTTTGCTCTTTCAAAAAATAGTAAAAGACTGTACTTTTCACAATCCCATAAAGAACACTTGTTCTGAATTTACTTTAAATTCTGTACTTCTTGGTGACACACCAGCAGCATTCTCATGAAAGTTAGGAATAAAACAAAGATGCCTGCTAACACTACTGAAAATTCACATTTTCCAAAAAGTTCCAGCCAGTGCAATAAAACGTGAAAATGGAAATAAGAAATTATAGGGCTGGCCCCGTGGCACACTCGGGAGAGTGTGGCGCTGGGAGCTCAGTGATGCTCCCGCCGTGGGTTCGGATCCTATATAGGGATGGCCGGTGTGCGCACTGGCTGAGCGCGGTGCGGGTGACACCAAGCCAAGAGTTGCGATCCCCTTACCGGTCATGAAAAAGACAAAAAAAAAAAAAAAAGAAAGAACTATAAAAAAGGAGATTAGTTACTCCTAATTATTGCAATATCTCCAAAAAGTTTTCTCCATTATTATAATTTTTCTAATCTTCCTGAAGCATACCTCTCATCATATATCACTTTCCTGCTAAAAATCTTTAGCTGTTTCTCACTATTTAGAGCATCAGTGTTGAACCTTTGTGATTATGCATGCCAACAGTAAACTAAATATATTGGTCTGCTTCTGTTGCTTTTATACTGAAATACTGAAACTGGGTGACTTATAAATGAAACAAAATTTGTTGCTTACAGTTTCTGAGACTGGCAAGTCCAAAGTCCAGGGAACACATTTGGTGAAGGCCTTCCCTGGTGGGACATCAGTGACACAGGGTATCACATTGTGTGGTGGCTGAAGCAGAGAGACTCCCATGTGCTCTCCTTTTAAAGCCTTCAGAACCATGCCTGTGACCACCATTAATAATCCATCAACTTAATCACCCCTTCAAAGTCCTACCTTTCAATTACCATAACAGGATTTCCCACCCTCAACAGTTACAGTGGAGATTAAGTTTTGGGGGGACATTCAACCCAAGGCACTAAACTTTAGATTTTATGTGTATACATATATGCATTTTATAAAGTATATACATGTACTAGTATATTAATATTTTATGTGCCTTAAAAAACAAACATAGAACTATGAATAAAAAGCTGACAATAAAAAAATACATATATAAATTACTTCTAATATTTTTTACCAAACATTTCAATGAATTGCCTTGAGTACCCTGGGATATATACACTGCACTTTGGAGACTATTGGTCTATAAAATGAAATCCAAATCCTATTAAAGATTAATATAGAAAGCCAAATTTTATTTCTTGTATTATCTGTATAAAGAACTATCCCATAACCTCTTTTCTCTTACAGCTAGAAAAATAATTCAGCAACATCCCTTATGTTCTTAAATCTTTCAGTTTTCTACATGTGATTATATTCTGTAAAGCACCATTTCTTAAGTTAAGTTAGCTGGAAGACTACATTCACACAATAGACTGTGAAAAAAAATGGTTCCATTGTCAAATAAGTTTAGAAATTAATATATTCAGTATCCCTTCCTTGGAGATTCACAACACAAATACCAAAGGATCAGAGAACACCTAAGATACACAGCTCTAACTCTATGTAACCTAAAAATTTCCAAGCTTATTTGACCATGAAATGTTTTATTCCTGTAAACACCTATTAACATTTCACAGAGGGTTGACCCCGTGGCACACTCGGGAGAGTGCAGTGCTGGGAGCGCAGCGCTGCCCCCGCCGCGGGTTCGGATCCTATATAGGAATGGCCAATGCGCTCACTGGCTGAGCGGGGTGCAGGGCGATCCCCTTACCGGTCACGAAAAAGACAAAAAACCAAACCAAACAAACAAAAGAACATTTCACAAAACTGGTGGAAACACAGTTTATGGAACACACTTTATGAATGCTCCTCTAGAGGAATTTCCAAATTCTTCCAATGGTACATTTATTTTCATATGTGTCAACTAGATAGGAGAAAAGTTGGTGCTGGTTTTAGTGAATTTGGCAAGGGATCTTAACACATCTTAAACATGCGCTCTAAGAAAATCGTATGCTTGTCCATTACCATAGAAGACTTAAATAAAGTTTGTGCATCTTGAAAGAGATTCCCTCTAACAAATCTATTCTTGCTAAAGATAGAGACAGACTCCTCAGCATTTCTATTTCCCTAAGTCCTCTACTTTTCTATGGAATTGTCGCATATTTGATGCAACGTTGCATCTTCTTCAGGCCTCGATTCAGAGTCAGTGGGAAGACCTTCCTACTCATTGCATTTTTCCAGTGATAGAGTTTTTTCCTTTCACTTTCTCCTCCTCAACCTCTTGACCTTTGTGATTGCTCTCTGCCTCCTTAAACTCTTTCTACCTGACTTCCACATTCAATCTGTCTAGAAATTCTTTAATTGTTTGATGAGCTAAAGTAAAGCAAGGTGTTCATCTCCAGCAGGAAGCACATGCACTGTGATATGCTAGAAATAATTAGAGACCCACCTAGGGAGAAGGGCAGTGATAACACGAACTCTGCAAGTCACGGGGAGATACCTTTGGCTACACAGAGGCCGAGGCAAGAGCTTATGAGCTGCCAGTTTATTAAGGTATGTACTCTCAGGGAAGAAGGAGTGAAGGAAAAGAGGGCCGAGGCAGATAAAGAGGATGTGCCAATATGAGGACATGTTACCCAGGTGTCTGCTGCTTGGAATTAAGTGAACTGAAACAGGACTTGTTGCAGTGGCAAGTGGAGTGGGACAAGTGGCTGAGGGTCCCCAACACTGATGAGGCTGAGAGGATCTGAGATGGCACAATATAAATATCTAATAGTCTAACCCTTGTACCTCCCTATTATATCTGGCTCAGTATTACAATGTGGTGCCTTCGTCACTGTGAGAACAACCTGCCCTCGCTCATTTTCTGATAGGGCAGGTACAAGTCCAGTCAATCCCAGAGTCCCGTTTAGGATGGTGGCCAGCAGCAATTTGGGATAAGCCTGACAACAAGAAAACTGTGGAAATAAGCTGCATCTGGTCCCAAGGCCATCCTGGATAATCATCTTCTCTCTTCTCCACCCATTTTACATCCCCCCACCCCCCATCTGACAACACTTCAGCTGCTGAGTTCCCCATCTGGTGGAGTAATCTAGATTTCCACCCCTGAGGGGTTTGCAGCCTAAACTGATTCTCCCTGTTCAGTTGTGGTTGCTGCAGTCGCTCACTTGCTCTTATCATTGGGCATGAATCACAGAGAAAAGTCTCCGTGGCTCCCCAGCTTCCAGGGAATTCTTCAGACTCCCTGCTCTCATTGTGGAGCAGAAACCCTAGCTTTTCATAGTAATCAGGTTTAATTACTGCCAGGAGTACAGTAATTCTTTTCTTTCACTTTTGGTCCACTGGGAGGAGGAGCAAAAACTGATTTAACAGGCTGTCCCTGCTTTCAATTCAGTAAAACTCCTGGTGGTAGCACTCCCTTCCAGCAGCCAGGATCTCTGATCTGGCAGGAAGAGGAAGCACAAATTCTGCAAGTAGGTCACCGGCAGTCATTCCAAGAAGGTTCAATCTTACCACTATCCTTTGCTTCCAAGTTTCATATACGCTAGCTTATACAGACACAGCCCATTCCATTTTTCTGTTTGGCTGGTTGCCTATGGGTGATGGCACATGGTAACACCAGTGGATCCCTGCTCATATGTACATTGTTGTACCTCCTTGACTGTAAAATATTTCCCTTGACTGTAAGCAACTTTGAGTGTCATATCATGTCAACAGATTAGGCATGTGGATTGTGGTGCTGGTGAAAGCCATGTTGGCAGGGGCAGGGGAGGAAAGCTAATTTTCTAATAGATACAGCCTTGGATAAAGAAAAATTACTCCCCCTTCAGGCTGCAAAGGGTACTCAATCTGCCAACAGGTACTAGATGATTTTCTAGATCAGTGCTACACTGGGCTGGTCTGCACACTGTTACCAGTCTGAGGTAAGTCTAGAAATTGTAAACTAAAAAGGTTCTGTACAGTGAGAGACACTATCAACAAAGTGAAGAGACACTTAGAGAATGGGAGAAAGTGTTTGCAAACTATACATCAGACAAGGGGCTAATATCTAGAATATATAAGGAACTCAAACAACTCCACAGCCAAATAAACAAACAAACAAACAACTGAAAAATGGGCAAAGGATCTGAACAGACATTTCTCAAGAGAAGACATACAAATGCCAACAGGCACATGAAAAAATGCTCAACATCACTAATCATCAGAGAAGTGCAAATTAACACCACAACGAGATACCATCTTACTCCAGGTAGAAAGGCTGTTATCAATGACAGAAAATAGCAAATGCTGACCATGATGTGGAGAAAAAGGAACCCTCCTACATTGGTGATGGGAATGTAAACTAGTACAGACATTATGGAAAACAGTTTGGAGGTTCCTCAAAAAACTAAAAATAGATCCACCCTATGAATCAGCTATCCCACTACTGGGTATATAGCCAAAGGAAATGAAATCAATATATTGAAAAGACATCTTCACTTCCATATTCATCACAGCACTGTTCACAACAGCCCAGAGAAGAAATCAACCTAAATGTCCATCAGCAGATGAACGGATAAAAAACCCCTGTGGTATAGATACACAATGGAATACTATTCAGCTATAAAAAGAAATGATATCCTGTCATTTACGGCAACATGGATGGAACTGGAAACCATCATGTTAAGTGAAGTAAGTCAAGCACAGAAAGACAAATAACACACAGTCTCACCCATATGTGGAATCTAAAAAAGAAAGTGATTCTCATAGAATAGAGAGCAGAATAACAGTTACCAGACGCTGGGAGGGGTGGGGGTGGGGGGCGGTGAAGTGGTGGACTAACGGGTATAAAACTATGCTGTCTACCCTAAAGTGAATCATTGTGCAGCATATGCATGTATTGAAACAACACATTGGACCCCACAAATATGTATAAGTAAATGTTAAAATATTTTGAATAAAAAAAGTTTGCTAAACTCTCAAAACAAACTTTTTTTTTTTTTTTTTTAAAAAAAAGAAATTTGTCATTGCTGCAACATACAAGCATCTGGTCATTTTTCTAATACATTATTTCATTGTGTTCTATAAAAGTATTTCCCATAATATTTGGAAGTTAAAAAAAACCCACAAAACCTGGCCACTCATCAAAGACAGCTTAAGAAGCACTGTCTTAGAGGAATGGAACCACATCAAGTGATTAGAAGCATCTGGTCATTTTTCTAATACATTATTTCATTGTGTTCTATAAAAGTATTTCCCATAATATTTGGAAGTTAAAAAACCCCCACAAAACCTGGCTACTCATCAAAGACAGCTTAAGAAGCACTGTCTTAGAGGAATGGAACCACATCAAGTGATTAGAACCAGTCTCTGCTGCTGGCAGGTTGGGCGGCATCTTGGTGAAAGGGAGCTCATGCTGCTGTGACCAGGTGAGATTCCACCTCTGTCATCGCAGCCACTCAGCAGCACTTCGAGCAACCCAAGAAGAGAGGCTGGCTGGCATCCACAGAAGGTCATGCCATCTCCCTGGGGACTGAGAACCTTTTCTGAGGTGAATACATGTTGATGGACATTAACATGAGACACAGAGATCCTCACTTTTTGTGCCCATTTCTGCAGATTCACTCACAAACCTCTTCCCAAGATCTACCCATCACAAATTGTGGTAGGCTGAGAATGGCCCCTAAAGATATCAGGTCCTAATCTTTGGAACCTGTAAATATCACCTTATTTGGAAAAGTGGCCTTTGCAGATGTGATTAAGTGAAGGATCTTGAGACAGGGAGATTATTCTGGATTAGTCAGGTGAACCCTAAATAAAATCACAGTGTCCTTAGAAGAGGAGGTTGTGGGAGAAATGACAGACACCGAGGAGAAGGTGATGTGAAGATGGGGACAGACTGGAGTGATGTGGCCAAAGGCCACCACATGCCAGCAGCCAGCAGAAGCTGGAAGAGGCGAGGAATGGATTCCCCTGCCAGTCTCCAACACCTTGCCTTCAGCCCAGTGATACTGACTTCAGGCTTCTGGTCTCCAGAACTGTGAGAGAATAAATTTCTGTTGCTTTAAGTCATGAGCCTGTGGTAATTTGTTATAGGAGCCACAACAAACTAGTACACAAATATTCCAATCATGTTCCTTTCAGCCAAGTAATTTGCCACTTCTCAGGAGTCATAGATGTTTATGTAGACCTCAGACTTTCCACCATATGAACTGAATGGCCCAGTGTACTACTTAAAGTTGTGGCTTCTGTGAGAATTTTTCTTCTCCAATGTCCTTGAGTGTCACTCTTGATTGAGGCTGTAAGGTATCAGCAGTCCAATTTTGCTAGTACCAAATATGGTGTGGAGCCATTTTCTCACCAGGCTCAAACTATTTTTCCTTCTTCACAGGTGTGAGTTATGGGAGAAACAGGAAGGGGATGTGGAAATCCAGCCATGCTTATGGCATTGACCTTCTGGAGTTCTCCAGGCCTGATGCACAGTTTCTATTACATAGAAATTGCTCCTTTGGCCACCTGATCCTATGAATCAGTTGATTAGGTAATGGCCAGCCTTAATCACTTAGTCATATGGTATCCCATTGTCATGCATTCACCTGTGAGCTTCTTTTCAAACAGGAGTAATTTTCTGCTGCAGAAAAAGGCATGGTTTTCCTCCAGAACCACAGATCTGTGCTCTGAGTCTCCCAGTGGGGCTTGCAATTCCGTAGCATCCTTATCCATCTCCAGTACGTTCAGTACCTTTGGATCTAGGCCTGAGTGGTAAGACAGTCTGAATTAGAGCCTGCACCTGCAGCAGAGCCTTATCTTACTCTGCATTCTACTTAGAACTCCACATAATACTAAGACGTTCAATTTCATTGCTACGTCTCCTGTCAACCCTGTTCTACAGAGGATGGCCACCACTGAGCTTTGCAAAGATGCCAGTGGTCCCCTCACCAGTGAATTTCTTTTTACCTTAATGAAGAGAGTGTGCTCTGGGCCTTCCCAGAATGATGGGTTCCAAAATCTTATATTTCAGTGCATTCAGTGCTAAGACAGAAATAGGCAGAGGGAGGGCAGCGGGGCCCACTGGGGTTTGCTGAGCCAGGAAGGGCAGTTGGAGAGCTTTTGACTGTCTGTGATTATTTGAATCAGACGATAAATAGTAAATCACATTGGGAGGAAAGTGATAGGGGTCAGAACTGGAGCGGGGATGCAGACAGATGGTTAAAGCAACGTTATCTGAGGTGATTTGGATGCAGCCTTGGCAATCAATAAAAGGATATATTATTCTTCATGTAATTTGTAGCCCATGTATTTGGCTGCCATGGCAGAGCACCCAACAAAGAACTGAGGGCATCAGTCTCTGTAAACCACTCACCCTCCTAATTTTTATGAGGCAGCAATCTCATTTGCTCTCTTGCCATCTTTGATGAGTAAAAAGCACATCTGGTTAGTCATGAGATCACTCTGGGAGAAGGTGGCACAGCCTCGAGCCTGGTGAGAGTAGACAGTCTTCTTTGCCTCCATCTCTGTTCTTTCTCTTCTGCCCAGGCTCACCTTACCTCCTGGTCCCGGCAAGACTGTTTTTCCACAGTCTGCAAAATTCCGAAAGGGGAGGCCTGAAGTCTATGCGAGGGAAGTGTGAAGGCAGCCAGCAACGTTACCTTACACATCCTGGGGATTTAATAAGCCATTCCACCCTCTGACTGGCTGAGTCAGTTCTGACAAAGAACGACATTCTACTGCCTAGCTAGGCATGGGAAACAGTTGTTCCCAACACTGTTTGTCAGCATTTAGCTCGCAGCTAAACCTGAGGAGGAACAATTCTCCTGACTTGGAACAATTAGCTTTGGAGACAAGAAAAGATGGCCAAATGCAAAATAATTAAGAAGACAAGGCCTGTGCATTTCAATAGCTCACTCTTCTTCTCCTCCTGCCCCTCCCTGCAGTGGAGGCAATGGCCAGAGCTGGAATCCTTTCCAACTGGAACAAGAACGTGTCTCCATTCCAAGCCAAGGCACAGTTAAATAAGCCATTGTGCCATGTGCTCATGGGTAATTAGGCATGAAAAGAATCTGCAGTAGGCTCCCTGCATTGTTCCTCGCAAGCTGTCCTTTTGCCATGTGCCCGAGCCCTGGGTCTCAGTGCTGGCACCCGTACAGAGATAGGGATGTGGTCGTCATGGCAACTCCTCTGTGCTAAGCAACTTTATGGTCTAATATTATTAAGGGGGCAGGGGTCAAAAGCCAGTGAGGGACTGTGTCTCTCCAGCTTGGGGTAATTATGTCAGGAATGGGGCAGGATTGCGAGCTTGCGGGAGAAGAGAAGATCTCAGTAAGCGCAGGGTTTCTCCCAAAGAACACCTTTGAGGCAGAGAGATGGCCAGACTGTGGAGTCAATAAAACATGTCTTCGAGGGTCCCATTTCTCCTCTCCATGTCCCTTCCTCGGTGGTTCACTCTCTCTCTGCCGGTGCCTGGTAGCCTGCGCTTCCATCCTGGGAAGGGTCTGCTGTCGTAGTTTCTGTCTGAGTGTGAGTTTTAGTCACTAGCCACTTCTATTGCATTCGTATTTCCAGTCTTACTTCCAACTGTGAAACAAAAAGCATTGACTAGGAAGTGGAGGAAAATATTTGGAGGATGAAGTTCCCTTTTCTAAAACCCTAAAATTACGTACTGAAGAAGCTGCCTTTTCTTTCACTTTGAATGTTTTGTTAGAGAAGATTGCAAACATTCACAACATTGACTAGGAAGTGGAGGAAAATATTTGGAGGATGAAGTTCCCTTTTCTAAAACCCTAAAATTATATAGTGAAGAAGCTGCCTTTTCTTTCACTTTGAATGTTTTGTTAGAGAAGATTGCAAACATTCACAGAAGCGGACAGAATAGTGTAATGAGCCCTGTGCACCCATCACCCCCGCTGCCTCATTTACAGATGCCCACTTTGCTTCACCAACAAATACACCAGAAAGGAGACCTCAGACCCCTCTCTGCTCCACTCAGCTTCAGCCAGGGAGGGTTGTTCACAGGCCTGGGACAGAGATTTCTTTAAGGGTGACACAGAAGAGACGTTGCTGGGCACTATGGAGGTGCTTTTAGAGCACTGGATTAGGTACTATGTGACAGTGCTTTTTCTCCCCATGGCCAGCCATCAGAGACCTGAGAATGCACAGGGCACCCACATGCCCAGTCAGTGAGGGTCCAATGGCTGGCCTCTGAGCCTGTCTGCTATTACTCGTGGTACTGCTCCCTGGTTTGCATCAAGTAATATGTTCTGAACCAGCAGATTGACTTCCAGCATTGACTGAGAGAAGGGTTCAAAAAATGCTCTCAATCTTTGAATAATGCAGTACATCTCCATAGTAAGAGGCAAAATGTACCCACATTCTAATAT
Organism: Galeopterus variegatus; assembly: GCF_000696425.1. NCBI lineage: Eukaryota > Metazoa > Chordata > Mammalia > Dermoptera > Cynocephalidae > Galeopterus > Galeopterus variegatus. Next base: position 19,433 of record NW_007732017.1, read on the forward strand.
AAGCCTCCAATGGTGCTATTGCTATAAAAGTTTTCACAGCACTCTGAGCCTCCTTCTGAATTAGCTGTTGGCCTCCACGGACAGGGAGTGGGGGCACTGGGCAGTTCATGAGGCTGTGCTATAACACCGTTGTTCCACTTCGTCTGCTAATGAATTCAATTTTGATGCTCCCAAATTCTATTGAAACTTGGTGTAATGGTATGAAAAAAATCTGGTGAATAAGGCAAAGTGATCAATGTAGAGCTCTTTGTAAGGTGCAAAGATGTAAGGTTATGCTCAATTTCAGAATACTCCATATAACAAGTTCCTATAGTATAGACATGACAACTACTACTACACCACCGCTGCTTACTATTCTCACTCCTATGGCCACTACCACCTAACGTTTATCATTTGTAACGTGCTTTCTTCCCCATCATAGCTGGAATAGTTCTGTGCAGGTGAACAAACATGTTAGACCTTTTCCAGGTGAGATTTGTTAATTACTCAGTTATTGGATGTTAATACAACTCAGCCAGAAGTAGAAGGTAGAAGTGGCAGGGCAAGCAGGAGCTACAAGCACTGTGTGGGCGTGATGGCGACAGGTGTGAGTGGCACGTGGGTGGGATGGGGTGGGTGTAGCGCTCCAGTAAATCTTAGGATGATCTTACTGAAGAGAAAATACAAACAATTACTCCTATAATTAATACAACCTACCATTGTTATTAAATCTCACGTTTTAACTATTTAATGTGATACATCGTCTTTCAATATAATCATTCATCCTATGAGATAGGTAGATAGATACTTACATCTCCACTTTTAAGGCAGGAAGACTAAGACCCAGGTGAAGTGACTTATTGAATAATTGAATGATTGTGCAAGCAATAGATCCCTTGTCTCCCAATCCAAAACTCTTTAGGAACAAATCAGTAAGACAAACAGTCCGATCAAGTTAGTCAAAGTAGCTTATTAACAATTTTTCAGTCCATTCCATGATGTATACATCAAATGGCTCTTGTTTTAAATAACCCTACTTCTGCTACTGCCTGAGCTTTTTCCTTTGTTTCACAGACAATCTTCCTTTAAACAATTTTTATTTTATTTTTTATTATTATTTAAATTGACAAAAGTTATATATGTTTATATTTATGGTATGCAATATGAACTTTTGATATATGTATATGTTGTGGAATAGCTAAATCAAGCTAATTAACATATGCATTACCTCACTCAGTTATACTTTTTTGTGGTGAGAATATTTAAAATCTACTCTCTTAGCAATTTTCAAGTATACAATACCTTGTTATTAACTATAGTCACCATGTTGTACATTAGATCTCCTGAACTTATTTTTCCTAATTACAATTTTGAATTCTTTGATAACATCTCCCAAATTTCCCCACTCCCCACTGCCCACCCAATTTCTGGCAACTGCCATTCTACTCTGCTTCTGTGACTTCCACTTTTTTAGATTTCATGACTGCATATGTAAGTAAGATCATGCAGTATTTGTCTTTCTGTGCCTGGCTTATCCTACTTAACATAAAGTCCTCCAGGTTCGTCCATGTTGTTGCAAATGACAGGATTTCCTTCTTTCTAAAGGCTAAACATTATATGGTGTATATATACTACGTATTTTTTATCTCTTCATCTCTAGATGGACACTTAGGCTGATTCTATATAGCTTGGCTATTGTGAATAATGCTGTAATGAACATGGGGGTGAACATATGTCTTTGACATACAGATTTTGTTTCCTTTCAATATATACCCAGAGATGGAATTGCTGGATCACGTGGTAGTCATATTTTAATTTTTTTGATGAACTTCCATACTGTTTTTCATAATGGCTGTACCAATCTACACTCGCACTAACAGTGCACAAGTGTATCTCCTTGCCAACATTTGTTATCTCTTGTCTTTTTGATAATAACTCTCCTAACAATGGTGAGCTGATATCTCATTGTGGTTTTAGTTTGCATTTACCTAACAATTAGTGATGTTTACCATTTTTCATATACCTGTTGGCCATTTGTATGTCTTCTTTGGAGAAATGTCTATTTTCAAATCAAATTATGTGTTTTCTTGCTATCGAGTTGTTTGAGATCTTTATGTATTTTAGATATTAACCCCTTATCAGATATATTGCTTGCAAATATTTTCTCTTATTCCATAGGTTGCCTTTTCACTCTGTCAATTACTTCCTATGCTGTGCAGGAGCTTTTTAATTCAATGCAATCTCATTGGTCTATTTTTGCTTCTGTTGCCCAGACAAGCTTCCTTCAAGAATAACTTTAGTTTGATTACAAGGAAGAGGGACACTCAACTCAAATTAACTTAAGGAGAAAAGGAGCTTATTGTAAAAGTGTTTGCAGAGGAAACAAACAAGCTCTCTGGGGTGAGAAGGTTGTAGTACCTACCCTCTTAAACCTCCTCGTAGAGCCTCACTTCTCTTTCCTACTGGATTCCGTTTTCTTTCTAGCAAAGAAGGAAAGCTTACTTAGAACTCATCTTCCCATAACGTTAGCCTACATCTGGTCCGTTATGGCTATTTTAGCCTCTAAGAGATAATATTCCTTCAGTTTTTCTTCTGTTGCCATTTAATAAATTCCTGTAGCATTTCCTTGCTCACAGTCTCAGGAGAGGAAATATGATTATTCCAGAATTCTGAGAGTTTAGGATTAGCTGTCTTTGGATCATGTGCCCAGGCTTGGGTGGTCAAATGTGGCCTATGTTGAGGTTCATATGAGACAAAACATGGTGGCTTAAGCCTAACCTTTCAGGGTGATTTATGGAAGAAAAGGGTGTGCAGCCTGGGTCAGTGCAGTCAAACTATGACTCTACTTCTTCCCCTCGCCTTTACCCCTCATCATGGGCAGGACTAGGGTGGGGCAAGTGAAGCATCTAGATGAAAAATTTAAGGCGGCGCCCTCGCTTAGGTGCTGACTCCGCTCTTGCACAACTTACAGAGTGAGTTCCACTTTAAGTCTTGTTCCTGGGGATACCTTCCTTGCCTCACCTGGTCCCTATCACTTCATCTCTCTTGGCTTATGTGTTTGATCCTCTTCATTGAAACTCTCTTCCCTTTTCGTCATGGGCACTCTGTAATCCCCTCTTTTGTCTCCGGATACTCTCTTGCATGGGTTTCTGTTTTCAATCAGTCTTCACATTTGGACACACTGTATCTGGTTGTGTCTTAACATCCTCCCTTGGGACAACTATCTATAGCCATGGTTTCCACATAACACTATATGTTGAGGTGATTCCAAAGTTTATACCTTCCAATTAGATCAGTCACCTGATTGACTGTCCTTATGCTATTTGCCTTTCAAACCTCCACCTTGATATCTTAAGAACATCACACTCAACATGCCGCAGCACAAATTTATAACAGCAACTTCTCTGCATTCTGTGTTACCCACATCAGCAAATCCACTAGATCAGCTAAAACAATGGACTTTGCCATCCACGGTTCCTCCCTATCATCACCAATTGGTCATGAAGCTTTTTGACTGTCTCCGGTCTCTCGTATCAGTGCATTCTTACCCATCTTTACTATTGTTGCCTAATTCAGATTCTCATCCACCTCCATTTGGAAAATGCCGTCGTCAACAAATTGTTTTTGCTGAGTCCAGTCTTTATCGCCCTCCAAATTCATTCACCACACTACTGCCAGAACCATCTTTCAAAAATAAAATTTTAAAACATGTTAGTCCCTTGCTTAGAATTCTTAAATGGCTTATCATTGTCTAAAAAGACAAAGTCCAAACTTTTAAACATGGCATTCAATTTCCTTCATAACTTGACCTCTTAAATCTCATCTATCACCACACACTTTCACAAACTTTATGATCCAGCCATGTCATATTACTAAAACCCCTCCTCATCCTTCAAAACCTACCTTAAGTATTACTATGTGACAACTTCTCATGCAGCCAGAGCTACCTAACCAGAGCTGAATGTTTCCTTGTACTACAGTGCATTCATAGTTCTATGACTTAGTACTTATCCTAGTACTGGCAATGATTTTTTCATTACTAGATTTTAGGTTTCTTTTAGACCAGAGATTAATTTTACTCATCTTTGTAGCCCTGGTGCCTAATTCTTTCACAGAGCCTTGTACTACAGTGCATTCATAGTTCTATGACCTAGTACTTATCCTAGTACTGGCAATGATTTTTTCCTTACTAGATTTTAGGTTCCTTTTAGACCAGAGATTAATTTTACTCATCTTTGTAGCCCTGGTGCCTAATTCTTTCACAGAGCTCACATGCAATGTCCATTATTTGTCTGGAGATGCTTTTGCCTAGCTGGGCTCAGTGAATGTTTGTTGATGAATAAATAGTGCATTCTGGTCTTCAAAGCATAGTCACATGATTCATATTGTGTGACTTTTTTTTTCTGCTGGGTCATTTTTATATTGAGTTATTTGGATCATGGATCATGTTTTCCCCTTGGGATTGATCCTAGTAATGGGCAGAGTGGGGTGGCTGGAGGGGAATCGAGGGTCTCCCCAGGACTGTCTTTGGTGTTGATGTCACCTAGCTTTCTACTTCATCCCTTTGGTGGAGCACCCTCTTCTTCTCCTCAGACATCCAGTATATCCGTGCTCTTCTCCTCTATTGTCTTCTCAAGAAATCCTCTTTCTGTACCAGGAAGTATGCTTATAGATTAATTCAACTTGAGGTCAAAACCTTCCAAATCACAGCAATCAGGCAACCTTCAAAGGGCCTACTTGGGTCCTTCTGCCTTCAAATTTTCTTCTTAAGGCGCTTTGTTGTTTAGTTGCCTGGATTAAAAAATATGTAGCAACTTTAAAATCTATTATTCAGTAGTCAGTTCATTAACTTTTACTAAAACATTGACACTAATTCATTTGTCATGTTATCTTACTTAGCAAATGCCTAAGGGAGTAACCAACTGATAAGGGTTTAGAGGGTAAAGGGGGAGAATCTGGGACAAGGAATAGACATTGCCTAGAGGGTCTGGTCAGAGTGGGGGTGATGGGTAATTTGGGAGTGGAGGAGTTAGCTGGCATTTTGGGTAGTGGTAAGGGGTGAAAAGGAGAGGGAGGGAGTGGAAGGAAGAGAGGGTATGTTTGATGATTCATTCAACACTTTTATTAAATTTTACTACAGACCAGGCACCAGGGATGATAAAAAATAATAATAAGGTGATGATTCTGCATTTCAGGAACTCATTATCTTGTGGGAAAATTAGATTCTGAAAGTCACAAAGCAATGTTTTAAATACAGTGGCAGAGGTTAAATATAATTTGCTCTTGGAGCACAGAAGAGGGAACAACCAACTCTGACAGGGAAGAAAGGCCGACAAAGTTGGGGGAGCTGTAGGGAGTAGGTAGTATTTATTTTTGTCTGAATGGGTAAATATATTTTCCTTAAGAGGAAGAAGAACATTCTAGGGAGAGAATATTACAAGCAAAAGGATTCATTCAACAAATATGATTTGCTCTTGGAGGACAGAAGAGGGAACAACCAACTCTGACAGGGAAGAAAGGTCGACAAAGTTGGGGGAGCTGTAGGGAGTAGGTAGTATTTATTTTTGTCTGAATGGGTAAATATATTTTCCTTGAGAGGAAGAAGAACATTCTAGGGAGAGAATATTACAAGCAAAAGGATTCATTCAACAAATATTTATGGGGCACCTACTATGCATTAAGTGCTTTTCTGGTGGTTTGGGATATATCCGTGAATAAACAGTTAAGAGTTCATGCTCATGGAGTTCACATTCTAATTAGGGAGACAGAAAATAAATAAGATCAATGATTAAAATACCAGGGACTTCAAAAGATTTGTGGAAGAATGGAATTAAAAGATAAAAATCAAAAATGTAAACTTTATTTCTCAACATAAGCTCTAGCAAGTTCAAGACAGCCTTGTAAGTGATGATACCAGCCACTTAGTCCATCCCTAAAGAACTGAGGGTCCTGGGAATTTAACCATGTCAATGCAGTCTTCTTCACATTATTAACTGAAGAAAAATGGGTGCCCTTTAAGTATTTTTTAAGATTGGGAAACAAAAAGAAGTCGCAAGGAACCAAATCAGGACTGTAAGGTGGATGCCTAATGATTTCCCATCAAAACTCTTGCAAATTTGCCCTTGTTTGATAAAAGGAATGAGCAGAAGCATTGTCATGGTGGAAGAAGACTCTGGTGAAGTGTTCCTGTACATTTTTCTGCTAAAGCTTTGGCTAAGTTTCTCAGAACTCTTTCATAATAAACAGATGTTATCATTCTTCGGCCCTCCAGAAAGTCAACAAGAAAAATGCCTTGAGCATCCCCCCAAAACTGTTGCCATGACCTTTGTTATTGACCAGTTTGGTTTTGCTTTGACTGGACCACTTCCACCTCTTGGTAGCCATTACTTTGTTTTGTTTTGTTGGTGGCTGGCCAGTATAGGGATTGAACTCTGGACTTTGGTGTTATCAGCACCGTGCTCTAACCAACTGAGCTAACCAGCCAGCCCTCATTACTTTGATTATGCTTCACCTTCAGAATCATACTGGTAAAGCCTTGTTTTGCTTTCTATTATGATTCTTTGAAGAAATGCTTCAGAATCTTGATCCCACTTGTATAAAATTTCCACTGAATGCACAGTTCTTGTCTGCAGCTGATCTGGGCACAACAGTTTTGGCATCCATTGAGCAGAAAGTTTGCTCAGCTGTAATTTTTTGGTCAGAATTGTGTAAGATGCACCGATTGAAATGTCTATAGTGTTGGCTATTGTTGATGCTATTAATCATTGATCCTCTTTAATTAGGGCACAAATAAATTTAATTTTTTCCTTGCAAATTGATGTGGATGGTCTGCCACTGTGAGCTTCATCTCCAACATTGTCTTATCCCTTCTTAAAACAAATGATCCATTTGTAATCTGCCGATTTCTTTGGGGCATTGTCCCCATGAACTTTTCGTAAAGTATCAGTATTTCACCATTATTCCACCCAAGTTTGCACCATAAATTTGATGGTTGCTCTTGCTTCAATTTTAGCAGCATCCATGTTGTTGTGGTCAGGTCCTTTTTCAAACTGATGGCTTATCCTTCTTAGTGCCTCAAACTAGATCCTGTTCAGGCATGTTATAACAAGTTAGTATAAGTTTATTTTGGTACAAAAAGATTTTGCAATCCATGCATAGTTTTATCATAATGCACATTTTCCACAAACTTTTTGAAGACCCCTTGTATATAGTATGTAATGAGAAAGAATAAAGCAGACATGCAAGATATACAATGCTGGGAGGGGGACTGGTATTTTAGATGGGCGACTAGGAAAGCCTCCCTGACAAGGTGACTTCTGAGTAAAGATATGAAGGAAGTAGGAGAACTAATCATATGGCTATCAGGGGTCAGAGTGCTTTGGGCAGAGGATATAGCAAGTGCAAAAGCCTGAGCTAGGGACAGACATGGAGTCTGTGACAGGCAGCAAGGAGGTCAGAGTGACAGGAATGCAAAAATTGAAGACAGTGATTGAAGAATAGGGACTAGAAGGGAATGAGATCAGAAAGGTAAGAAGAAGGCAGATAATTTGTGGCCTGGTAAGTCACAGTAAGGACTTTGGTTTTTACTTTGAGCAGAATGGAGAGCCATTAGAGGGTTATGAGCATAGAAGAAATACATTCTGACTTAGGTTTTAACAAGATCATTCTGGCTTGTTATGGTGAGAAGTAACTGCAGGGTGTTGAGGGCAGAAACAAGAGGACCTTTTAGGAGGCTAGTTTGACAATCCAGGTGAGAAATGATATTGGCTAGAACCAGAGTAGTAGCAGTTGGGGTGGTGAGAACTGTTCAAATTCTAGATATATTATAAAGGTAAGCCACAGAAATTTCTTGATGTTTTGGACATGAGATGTGAGAGAAGGAAGAGTCAAGAACAACTCCAAATTTTTAAGCCTGAGTAAGTTGCTATAAATTGAGGAAGGAAAGGGACTGGTTCGGGGAAAAACAGTAGGAGCTCAGTTATGGGCATGTTTAGATTTGCCTTTTAGACATCCAAGTGGTGATGTTAAATAATGAGTTTGGGATATATGGGGAGAGGTCCAGGCTGAAGGTGTAATATTGAGAGTCATCATCATTTAAAGTCATGATCCTAGAAGAGGTTATGTAGATCCTAGATGAGATAATGTAGGGAATGAGTGTCTATGGTAAGAAAACAGAAATCTAGAACTGAGCTTTGGGGAAATCTAACATGTAGCAGTCAGAGATGGGAAGAAACTAAGAAAAGGAAATAAATAGAAGCCAGGAACGAAGGAGGGAAACAAAGATAATGTGTTGTCCTGGAAGCCAAGAATATAAAGTGTTTCATGGAGAAAGTCTTCACCTATGTCACAAGCTTCTGATAGGTACAGAAAGATGAGGACTGAGAAATGACCTTATGATGCAGCAGTGTGATCATTGGTAGCCCTGGGAAGAGCTACTTCAGTGGAGAGATGGGGACAAAAGTTCGACTGGTGTATGTTTAGAAAGAATGGGAGCCCATGAGAAGATAGATATTCAATGTCATTGGCCACCAGGGAAACACATCAAAATCACAGTGAGCTACCATTTCATACCCAGCCAGAATGGCTACAATAAAAACAATAGACAATAACATGAGTTGGCAGGGATGTTGGAACCCTCATGCACTACTGGTAGAAACGTAAACGATGTAACAACTTAGAAAATAGTATGGCGGTTCCTCAAAAAGTAAAACATAGAGTTACCTTATAACCCAAGTATTCCATTCTTAGTATATACTGAAGAAAAATAAAAATATACATCCACAAAAAAATTTGTACATGAATGTGCATAGCAGCACTATTTATAATAGCCAAGAAGCAGAAACAACCTATGCCCATCAACTGATAAATAGGTAAATGATATGTGGTATATTCTTACTATAGAATGTTATTTGGCAATAAAAATGAATGAAACACTGACCCACACTATCGCATGGATGAACCTTGAAAACATTGCATTGAGTGAAAGAAGCTAGTCACAAAATTTTGTATGATTTCCATTTATATTTAAAGTCCAGAATAGGTAAATCTATAGAGACAGGAAGTCAATTACTGGTTACCTGGGCCTGGGGGATAGAGGGAATTACTGCTAATTGGTAAGAGATTTCTCCTCAGGGTAACAAAAATAACCTAAATACACATTGTGCTAATGGTTGCACAACTCTGTGAGTGCTAAAATCCTGAACTGTATACTTTTAAATGGGTGAATTTTGTGGTACATAAGTTACATCTCAATAAAGATTTTAAAAAGAACAAAGAATGGGAAGATAGAAAGATCTGGCAGAAAACTCTCAAAAAGTCATGCTATGAGGGAAGGAGAAAAATAAACCATTAATTGGAGGGGGAAGGTGGATTAAAGAGGATTATTTTTTTAAGATGAGAGAAAGGTCAGCATATTTTATAATGTTGCAATTGATCTAACGGAAAAGAAAAGTTTAATGATACAGGAGAGAGAGAAGACTTCATGGAGCAATGTTTTCAAGTGGGCAAAAGAGAATGAGGATTTAGTGGTTAGTGGAGGGATCTGCCCTGCTGGGAGAATGGACAGCTTGTTCCTAATAATAGGAGAGAAGATAAGAGAGTATTCACTCTGATTCTGGCAGCTGGGTAGATTCGGGGTTGGAACTTTTAAAAATTGTCTTCTAATTGTTTCATTTTGACTAGCTAAGACTGAGAGTGAGGAAGGAATGTTAGAAATTAGAGGAGAAAAAAATCTGAAATAGTTGTCCTGGAAAGTGGAAAAGAATGATTTCTGGGGAATGTTAAGGACCCCATGAGGTTTAGTAGCAGGTGAGTAACGTGAGACCAGTTGGAATGTTTGTATATTTTTCTCCAGCTATCTTCAGCTGCATAGGTTCAGGCATGGAGTAAGTGAAAAGTTGGATTAGGCAGGGTTTTTATTTTGCCAGATTAGATTGGGTTTCCAGAAAAAAAAGACTCTTAGATAGAGATTTGTGTGCAGGAGTTTGTTGAGGGGTATTCTCAGAAGCAACGTCAGTCTTCCCTCCTTCAGAGGAAAGGAGGGAAGACAGAATGGGCAGAAGAGGGGTGAATGCAGTGCAGTTCTAACAGAGGCCTCAGATGATACTGCAGGGAGCTGCAGAGCTGAGGTGACCCTCTGAGCTGTCCCAAATTGAGGCAGGGAGACTGGGCATTTGTGCCCCTTTGTGGACATTGAGATGTGAGATTTCCCTGGGGAAGATGCAGCCTTGGGCAAGGGTGCTTCCTCTGGGTGAGGGGACTTCCTCAAGAGGAACTTAGCTATACAATAACAGCAATCAATTCTCTTAGCAGGTGAGGTAATGAGCACCTCAGTCCTGAAGGGGAGGTAACCGATGGCACACCGAATCCACTTACGGTCACCCTTGGCACTGCTTGCTTGCACACTAAATTTACCCCTTCTCAGAAGATCAGGATTCTGATTGCTCCCTTTTCCTAGACAAACTTGCAAGAGAAGGTGAGTGGAACTAATCCCACCTCTGTAGCTGGTCTGGAGGCTGCCACTGGTACTTGTCATTTTGCTGTTCTCTCTATATGGATTCTCCGCTCCTTTGGCCAGCACCTCTGCTTGTCTAGGTGGCTTGCCTGGTGGTATGACCCAGATTCTCAGATAGGAGGTGTCTGAGCCCCTGCTTTCCTTCTCAAGCTTTGACTGCTGCATTTGTCCATTAACTCAAAATTGGGTGTAGTCCACAACAGACTATAAGACAAACCTGAGGGTGGAAACCATGCATTAAGGGTGCTAGACTGAAAAAGATAGAAGGGCTTGGCTCCCTGGTGGCCATGTTTTGAACTCTCAACTTCTGAATTTCTTTTAAATGAGAGAAAAATAAACCGTTAGGTATTTGGCTGTTATCAAGTCCCTCTCAACAGCTATTTCTGACTTAAATAATAGTGTAGACTGGGTATCCTGCCAACCTAACCCTCAAACTCAAATATTTGAGCTTACCATGTGCCAGACACAATTTTCTTTTCCCAGGTTTTCTGATTTCTGCTCAAGGCAACATCATTCGCAGAGTTACTGAGGCCAAAAGTCTTGGAGTTCCCCTTAAATATCTCCTCATCCTCATCTGCAGATCCAGTGAGGTGTCGGGGCCTGTCATTCCGCCTCAGTGACATTTCTCACAGTTATCTTCTTTTCTTTGTCACTATTGCACCGTCCTAGATTAGGTTTTCTCTTTCTGCCTCCAACCCCCCCAATCTCAGCTATTACAAAAGATTTGGTCTTTTCATGCTCATCCCCAATCTATTTTACAACCTGCTATATTCTGCTAACATCTGTCTTTTTAGAGAATAGTTTTAGTCATATTAAGTCTACTCAAAAGCCCTCAATGGCTTCTCATTACATATCGTATTAAATCCAGATGCCTTGATCTTGCATTTAAGGCTTCATCCGGCCATGCCACATATTTTTTCTTTAACATATATTGGATTGGTTACTAATTATTTTCCCAAACATGCCTCCCATTTTCCTGATTCTGTGGCTCTCAGCTCCCGACACTCATAGCCCGTTTTCCATGACATTCTTCCTCATTGTTTCCCTTTTACTTATTTCTTGGCACTTATCACACTTTGTAAATGTATTTGTTGTTATTTATTTATGTATGCATTCACTATTTTTTAAATTTTTCACCAGAATGTGAGTTCCTTGAAGGCGGGAACTTTGTCCGTTCTCGTCACTACCCAATTTCCAGTGTCCAGACGAGTGTCAGAGTGTCAGTGAATATTTGTTAACTGAATGGATGAGTTTGATGTTACTGTAGAGTCTTTCTCAGCTTTGCAAAAAAAATGGTTTTAAAATTCATGCTGGAAAAATCATGACTCTACTCAGGCCCTTCTGTTTCCATGAACATGGAGGAAAACACATTGATGGCCGGGAGGTAATGCTGCCTGCAGGTGAGGGCACCTGGTTGACTTGGGGTCCCTATCCTTTGTGCTGTGGGCCTCTCTGATCTCTAGGTGATCTCTCTGTGTCAAACAAATAAATGTCCTTCCTATTTTATACTTTATGTGGGACCACAGGGATTACTTAAACTTTCACAACCCGATTTTTCTTGGGCTTTATCTAACTGCCAAAAACTTAGTTTGCTCTTGTAATAATATAAATAAGCACACTTGGGGCAGGGTGCTAAGTTTTATTCTTTCCTTAGGCAAAGCATAAAAACAAACAAAAAACTCCCATGCCTAAACTCTCCAAAAATCCCCATAATTACAGGAAGGAAAATATGTCTAAGGAAAGTTTATTTATTCAATAGTGGGGAAGGCAATATTTTATGCTACAAGGACCTCAGATAAGGAGAACATATCCTAGCAGTTCAGCAGTGGATGTGTAAAGTGTTAGCATAGAGAGATGATGGATTTACTTATCAGGTACATAGAAGCTACCTTTTATTAATCCGAGGAATCAATGCCAGCTAGGCAGGCTTTGCGTTAAAGTCTAGGCACACCATATTTCTTTGTACACCTAGAGAATTTCTATTGTATTTTGATCCTCTGCAATATCACTTTTCAAATACAAATTGATGTGTGTGTGTGTGTGTGTGTGTGTCTAAACACTTCATTTCAAATAAGTTCTTAATGATATTTGTAATTCATAATTTGATACATATAAGTGGCACCCTGGAAATATCACACAGATAAAAAAAAAGAAATTTTATTCTCATATTTTTAAAAATAGGAAATGTCCTTCCATTATTATGGGGTGTTTAATGGGCCCTCCCTCACTTCTCTATCCTCTTCCCCTCCTATTTTTTTTGTTTTTTTGCAGAGCAAGAATCTTGCCATCTCAGACTACCAGAAAGGTAATCTATTTTAAAATTTTCAGAATTTCAGGTCTCCTGTTATTAAACATGACAGAGGGATTTAGAGAGAGTGAAAGCATGAAATTTTATTCTCATATTTTTAAAAATAGGAAATGTCCTTCCATTATTATGGGGTGTTTAACGGGCCCTCCCTCACTTCTCTATCCTCTTCCCCTCCTATGTTTTTTGTTTTTTTGCAGAGCAAGAATCTTGCCATCTCAGACTACCAGAAAGGTAATCTATTTTAAAATGTTCAGAATTTCAGGTCTCCTGTTATTAAACATGACAGAGGGATTTAGAGAGAGTGAAAGCATTGTCTGAAAAAGAAATCCATGTTTCAGTGTGACCTAAACATATGCTAGTCCAGTGTTTATACAGCATAGCAGGTTATGACTGGATTTTGAACATATTTTTTGGAGTGTGCATTGGCTGGCATGTGGCATTTGAGAGAGAAATGATGTGTAAGTTATCAAAAAGAATATATTTTGGGTAGAAACTTTATTTTATTTTATCCAGAATTAAAAAATCATTGTGGTGCGTTTTAATATGCAGATAGCCCTTATTCTGATCTGGGTCTGGAAGCTTTATTGGGAAGGGCCTTTATACGGGCATTTGGGATTTCATGCTCTTTAGAAAGAAAGCTGTCTATTTTTCTTTTCTCCAGGGGAACTGCAGTTTAGGACAGGCATGAAGCTGGAACACAACCAAGGGCAGAAAAAAATTCACCCCCATGTCCTATTTGTCAAACTGACCTGCAGGTCACAACCTGAAAGTTTATGGATCGGTGAGGCCTTGTCTCCGCATGAGCGTGTTTTCTGGACTTTGGCTGAAGCTAAATTTCTGACTTCTGAAAGCGGGGTGGGTGTGGACTTCCAGCAGGAATAGCCAGTGGGAAGGAAGTAATATTCATTAAGAGTGTCTCATGCAAGCAGTGCCGGGCTAAGCATGCTCAGTGTAAATTCTCCTGGAGCCTGTCAAGCTATGTTTGAACTCGTTCCAGAATACTGGATTTACTTTTTTTTTTGCCACCAGAAGAATGCTTGATTAGACTGTATTTTGCCTTGCTCGCTCTTTTTCTTTCTTTCTTTCTTTCTTTCTTTCTTTCTTTCTTTCTTTCTTTCTTTCTTTTTTCTCTCTTTTTGTCTTTCTCTCTTTCTCTCTTTCCCTTTCTCTTTTCTTTTTTTTTCCATCTTTTTTTCACCAGAAGATTGGGAACAATATTCTTTTCTGATGATTGTAATACAATGTCCTTCAGTGTCCATAGGAGCATTTCAGTGGAGAAGAAAAGAAACTTTGCTACCTGGGAACTGAAGACTACTTAGGTCAGTAAATGCTAATAAAGTCTTTAAAGACGTATGGATCCAGGAGCTAACTTTTCTTAAATGTTAAGGTAATTTATAGCAAATTTAGTTGCTTTTTCAGCTGGTGGTTGCACACCAATTTTTTTCACACAAAAACTATGTTTTTCATATGTTGGAGTACTTTTCCAAACACAGGGAAAATATGTCTTTTGGTTAATTTGCATTTGAAAGAAGCTCTTATTGTATGAGAGTTTCTCTGTCTGTATCACAAATTATGTGTTTTTCAAACAAATATTGTGGTGAGCTGATGTAGCCACAATGGTCTGAATATGGATGTGCTCTGTGTTATATTAATTCTTGGCTTGGATTGGTTTGGTGAAAGTTATTGCTTTTGTTGCTGCCAAAGTTGAAACACAGTTTGTTTTTTCATTGCTGTTGTTTTTGGAACTTTTGGTAGTCTTTGAGGCTGTATTGTGAGCTCCTTATAGAGAGGAAAGCCACCTCTTTTCATGTGTAATGTGCATTTTTCAAAATATTCAACTCTAAGTCTAAGAAAGTGGTAAAGCTTTTTTAGAATCTTTGTAGGAACGGAATATTTTTTAAAAAATGTAAATTTGGAGGGAAGTGGTGTATAGAAAAGAAGTAACCAGGTTTGTAATGAAGAATTTAAATCAAGACCTTCATGAATATAAGCAAAAAATGCAAAAAATATTGTATGCTGTTTACTCATTGATTTAGTGTGGGTTAATGATTTTACTTTCTAATTAAAAAAAAGCAGATCAAACTTTAAAGGGCTATCTTATAATATCAGCTGATAAAACGTAAAACTCATCAGGATCTCAGGAAAAGCAAGTTAGCAAAGGCAGCCCCTTTAAAAACATTTGAGGTTTGAGTTTATGAAACCACATGGCTTCACGTAGGAACGTTGCATCCTGGGCTAAAGCAGTTTGATTTTATTCAAGAATTTTAAGAGTAAAAGGGGATTTATTTCTTTTCAAAAAAGAACAGCCAGGCGAGGATTATTGATCGGTCAGGGATTAAATATTTGCTGGAATACAAAGCATCACATATTATCAATGTGTAAATCAGACCGGCCAGCTATTCAGGGGATGTAAATGAAAACACCATAGTTTCCTATGGAATCAAATGCAGCAGTGTCCTTACCCTTCATTCTCCGTCTTTATGTCCCAGAAAGGGATGATAGAGGTGGGGCAGGGTGTGAAATAAGACTTAGCCGATGAGCTGACCTTGCTCTTTTAACTTCTGTCCATCTGTTCTCACTGGGCAGCTGAAGCAGTGAGCAAAGTGGGAAAGGACCTCAGGGGGGACCAGACCCAGCCAGGGCTGTGATCTGCTCCCCAGACTATGATTTAGATATCAGTGGAAAAGCTGAGTGGATGCATCTAAATCCACTTCCTTCTGCTCCCAGGGCTTTTCGTACCAAATGCTGCTGCTCTTTTGCACCTGCCTCTGTTTTTCATAAGTAAAAGCTTCTCCCCATGCATAGATGGTGGTTTATTTGATAAAGATCAATCCCTAAAGAGATAAAAGTAATTCAGTTTCATTTTGGTTTTTTCTCTCTTCCCTAACATGTGGCACAGATCTTGATGAATTTAATTGAAACAAACACTTTCCGGGATGGGAGAGCACCGTTCTCCCTGAAAGCGTGTGTGTGTGTGTGTGTGTGTGTGTGTGTGAGTGTGTGTGTGTGTGTGAGTGTGTGTGCACGCGTGTGCCACTGGCAGTCTGGGCTGTGGGATGCTGCCTCCTGGAAGGCTTTGCAAGGCTGAGTGCATTTGTCTGGAGTTGGGACCTTTTCATCACCTTGACTCTGCATTGACAGAGAGGAGGTACACATTCTGGAGTGTTCTATAACTCTTTCCTCTGGCCCCCTTTCCTATCACTACATCCCACTTACTCTGCTCCCCCTTTATGACCTGTGTCTTGAAAAACAGCACTGAAACCTGTTGCACAAAGGAAAACCAAAGAGTATGCAAAGGAGCAGAGGACAGACAAAGACAGGCCTCTTCATGTTCACATCTGGATAAAATTTAGATTGTGACCAGGGAAAATGAGTGGGAGGAGAAAATGTCTGACATCACATTTAAAAAAAAAATGCATGTAATTGACTTCCTAGAAGTTTCCTTGTCTCAAGCTTTCTGAGTGTTTTGTATCCTACCCACACCCTATCCATTGGACTTGGGGGAAGGCAGGTTATTGTATTCTTATTTCGTAGTGAAGTCCAGTGATTTTCCCAAAGCAGTGGCCAAATTAGAAGCAGCACACAAATCCCTGAAGTCCCAGTCCAAGTCTCTACCTATGCAAGCACAGGAATAATCTGGGGTCACTTTCTCTATCTTAGACTCAGTTTCCCATTCACTTTGAGGTTTTGGATAAAGGAAGTTATTTTGTGCAGCACTTTTTCAAACTGAATCCATTATTATAATAGTATCTTAAATGTGAGAAGTACTTGAGACCTCTGAGGGGACTTCCACATCATTCCTTTGATCTTATCTTCAACACTACCCACGAATATAGACTGGTCCAGTGTTGACACTTACCTTTGACAAATGATGAAACTGAAAGATTGAATGACTTGCTGCCTGAGGACAGATACAGGCTTGATTGGAATTCAGGTTGCCAAACTCAGGATTTGAAATTCTAGACCCTCCTGAATCTTCCAGTGTTGACACTTACCTTTGACAAATGATGAAACTGAAAGATTGAATGACTTGCTGCCTGAGGACAGATAGAGGCTTGATTGGAATTCAGGTTGCCAAACTCAGGATTTGAAATTCTAGACCCTCCTGAATCTCTGGGTTACTGAGGTAGAGAGGACATACCAAGAGGGTTTCCATGACTCCTGAAGGAGAAAAAGTGGCAGTGCCAGGGGCTTTAGACATTGTTAGTCCCATCTTGAAGATGAAAGCTCAGGCTGGACAAGTTACAAGTTCACCCAGAGTCACACTTAGGGATTTGGGGAGCTGGATTTGAGTCCTACCTGTGGAACCCCAAGTGTGTGCCAAATGGTATAGACTAAGCATATGGGATTTGCTGGATTTTTCTGCATCTCTTTTTCCTCATATGCAGAATAGGGATCCCATGGGGTTGCTGTGGGGATTATATGAGACAGTGCATGTAAAATACTTAGCATGGTGCTCTGTACAGACTAAACTCTAAAATGTTTTCATTGGTGCATGTTCTTATTGTTCTCATGTTAGATTACACAAGGTAAGCGTGAGCTATTCTTACCGTGAATCCTAATCAGCTCTTAGTTCAACCCTCAGATCCTCTGGACAGTTGGGTCGGTGTGTTATCTACAGATGAGTAGCACTTAAGGTGTATTTATTGAAAATACCCACTCTGTGCTAAATGGTGTAGGGAGCTAACCAGGGCAAGAGCCTTAGTCTCCTTTCTCTTGGTCAGCAGAGAGGCTGAAGGGGAGTTATCAGGGCAGATGTGTCTGAGGTAAGCGGTGCTGGTGAGTCAAAGCTAGTCATCTTTGGTGACCTTCAAATGCTGCTGAGTAGACTTCTTGGATGTGAGGAATCTCTAAAGGAAGGATGGTGGAGGCCTGTGCACTCAGGCTATAGAGCTGTCAGGGGTTTGGTTTCCTTGGGCCTTTCTGACCAGTGCTGCCTGGGCTGTTGAGATCCATAGAGTGTCTGGGCTCCAAAGCTCCTGGGATTACACATAACATTATGTTAGAAAGATCGCCTTAGAGGCAGAAAGCTTCAGAGCCTCTTTCTGACCAGTCAGTGATTTGTAACTGAGTGTTGTCTGTATGGAGAACTGAGAACTGTGAGCACACAGGCACACGGCCACAAAACCTGATGCAGGAAAGGGCTGCTCCTGCAGAGTACGTGCAGTCAGGCTGGGTAAATGGTGATGAAGTGCGCAGGGCACTTAAATGCAGACTGACAAAACAGGCCCATTGATGTGGAAGTACGAGATAGACCTCAGGGGCAGCAGCTGATAATTAAGGATTGTAAATGTCTAAAAATTCTTTACCTCTTAGTTCAGAGATCTCCTGCAAATGCTTCTCCATGGCATTCACCCATGTATCCATGATGGGAGGGAAAGGCCACAGCAGGGCACAGAGGGGTAATGCTGAGCATTGGTTTATTGAGCATCTATTAACCACCTGGTGCTAGGTGTTATGCTTTACCAACATTACAGTCGTAAAAGTTCATAATATCCCTAAGAGGTTTAAAGGGGAGGAAACCTGTTCTGAGAGAAGGGTATGTGGCCACTGAATGAGAGGGAGCTTATATGACACACTGAAGCAGAGAGGGCCTGTATGATCAGGAATTACAACTGAGCATAGGATGCCATTTGTAATAAAAAGGACTTCAAGAAGCATTTTAGGTGGAAAAGACTGCTGTCATCCAGTAGACTCTCAGCTGTGGAGGAGTATTTCTGCAAGTTCTTTTGATGGGAGATGTCTGTGTCTTGCCTAATTCTAGATCCATTAATATGTACTATTCAGAGTTGGGCAAGTCAGGTCTCATAAAGAGTTAGGGCTTAGTTAGCTCTATGCACTGCCTGCCTTAGGGGAACCATTCCACTTGAACAACAACTCCAAATTACATTCTTTTGTTTGTTTGTTTATTTTTTACAAATAGGTCCTTAAAAGTTTTGCAATTCCTGATGTGAAGACCTCAGTAGTCATTAGATAGTATCACATAGTGAAAAAACAGGATTTGGAATGAAATGACTGGGAGTTGGATTCTGAACCTGGAATCTACTAGCTGTGCGACTTCAAGTAAATTATTTCACCACACTGTGCCTCAGTTTCCACGTCTGAAATTGTCAACGATAATGTTCTCAGGAGGGATGATCATATCTGCTAGTCAGCATGGTACCTGCAGTCAGCAATACTGAATAGTATACTTAAAGTTTTGTTAAGAGGATACATCTCATGTTTAATGTTCTTACTATAATAAGATAAAATTAGTGATTAAAAAATAGGATAAAAAAGTGATTTTTAAGCACTTAGCCTGCTATATGAATATGAGTTGTTACTTTTATTCTCCTGGCTGTTATCTCAGTGTTTTCCAGTAGATTCTAGTGATTTCAGCTTTTCTGTTCTGCAAAGTTTTTCTCCTTCCTTTTCTGAGATGGAAGGTAGCATGATTAACTAAGCTCAGCTAGTTAACATACATATATATATATATATATCAGAGTCCTTTATTTCAGAGTACTGAAAACCCTTTAATTGCCCAAATTAATTTTACGTTTCCTGAATTAGTGAAAAATGGAAGACTTGGAAAAGACAGAGATACTAGATGAAAATTGTAGCCAGAGCAGAATTTGGCTGACCGAAAGAAGTTCCTGTATGCATGGAGAAATGAATAGCAAATCTGGCTACCAAATTGTTGACACTCATATAGTCCCCCATTCTCCCAGAAAAGATGGGAGCACAAACACACTCATTAGGATGGCTACTTTCAAAAAAACAGAAAATAAGTTTGGAGAGGATGTGGAGAAATTGGAACCTTTGTGCACTGTTGGTGGGAATGTAAAATGGTGCAGTTCCTCTGGCCCCCTTTCCTATCACTACATCCCACTTACTCTGCTCCCCCTTTATGACCTGTGTCTTGAAAAACAGCACTGAAACCTGTTGCACAAAGGAAAACCAAAGAGTATGCAAAGGAGCAGAGGACAGACAAAGACAGGCCTCTTCATGTTCACATCTGGATAAAATTTAGATTGTGACCAGGGAAAATGAGTGGGAGGAGAAAATGTCTGACATCACATTTAAAAAAAAAATGCATGTAATTGACTTCCTAGAAGTTTCCTTGTCTCAAGCTTTCTGAGTGTTTTGTATCCTACCCACACCCTATCCATTGGACTTGGGGGAAGGCAGGTTATTGTATTCTTATTTCGTAGTGAAGTCCAGTGATTTTCCCAAAGCAGTGGCCAAATTAGAAGCAGCACACAAATCCCTGAAGTCCCAGTCCAAGTCTCTACCTATGCAAGCACAGGAATAATCTGGGGTCACTTTCTCTATCTTAGACTCAGTTTCCCATTCACTTTGAGGTTTTGGATAAAGGAAGTTATTTTGTGCAGCACTTTTTCAAACTGAATCCATTATTATAATAGTATCTTAAATGTGAGAAGTACTTGAGACCTCTGAGGGGACTTCCACATCATTCCTTTGATCTTATCTTCAACACTACCCACGAATATAGACTGGTCCAGTGTTGACACTTACCTTTGACAAATGATGAAACTGAAAGATTGAATGACTTGCTGCCTGAGGACAGATAGAGGCACAGTATGGTGATTTCTCAAGAAATTAAATACAGAATTACTATAAGATCGAGCCATTTCACTTCTAGGTGCATTCTGCACAAGTTGAAAGCAGGGTCTTGAAGAGATAGTAGTGCACCCACGCTCATCGTGGCAGCATTCGCAATAGCTAAAATGTGGAAGCACCTCAAGTATCCACTGATGGATGAATGGGGAAATAAACTCAGCATCAGCATCGGAGCCCCGGCCCGGCGAGCCTGCAGCCCTGGAGGGCAGTTCCCTGTACACAGCGAGGGCACTTTGTTTGAAAATCTGCTCAGTAAGATGGAAGCTGCAGCCATGGGGTTTCAGAAGGCCAGGAATTAGAGCAGGGCCCCATGGGGATAGAAAAGCAAGGAAAGAATGTGTTTGAAAATAACGTCTTGACTGTTCAGGAGCCAGTCACCATATTGAGCGGTATGTGGTAGGGTTTTTTGTTTTTTTAATGAAATGATGGAAACTCTTTTAGGGGCAGGGAGGCAACTAGTGGAGTCTTATTCTCTTCTTCATTATGGGACTTTCAACAACAGGCCCTTCACGTGTCAGCCCTGCTTTTACAATGAGTGACGTGAGATACTAAATCGAACCACTTTAACATAAACCTCCCTGCCCTCTCTGCCTAGAACGTACCAAGGTAGCCTTTTCATGGTCAGATTTTACTAGATAACCATTCGAATGTCCACTTCATTTTTCTTGTGAAAATGACTTAGAAATCTGGCAAGAAACTTACACAAGGAAGGATGTAGATTATTGTTTTTGCCTGCATAGTGACTCACATTTGTTTAGTGGGTAGATAAATTGTATGTCAATGGCATTTTAAAGTTTTCCAGTTTTTCTTGTAATGTACCTTATTTTTTTTTTCGTTTCCTAAACAATGCTAAGAAGTAGGTGTTATTGTTTTCAGTACTTAGTTGATGAAATGCTGGCTCATTAGCCAGCTGGCTGCCTAGTCAAGGTCACATGGCTAATAATGAGCAAACACAGGTTGCAAGTCTGGGGCTTCTGATTCCAGATACAGGTGGCATTACAAGACCCCCCAGTAGTGCAGGGACCATCATATTTTACCAAGGTTACCTGCCACTGAGCAGCAGAAGCTAGAGAGTAAGAGGCATGTCAGTCAAAATTTGCCTAACCTCTTAGAAAGACACTAATGGAACGAATCAGAACTGAACCGAACACGCAGACTTCTAAGCTTCCTACACATATGATTTATGCCCATATCAGTTCAGCTATGGTATAATAAAGCCTTAGAAAGAGGGATAAATATTCACCAATGACTGTTTGCTCCCTCCCTCCCATAGGCCAGCCCTCAGCCCCACCCCAGTGTACATACAGATACTCTGTCACTCTTTATGGGGACTAAAATTAAAAAATCATTATTCCTCATGTATTACCATCAATTATAATTTATGCTAGGCTGAGTGTTAAAATAGCAATTAGTTGGGAGGCTGGCTAATGGAGTGTGTATCTACAAATCCCAGGCATTCTAAACTCTCTCATTTCCATGGCATGCTGTGTGTAGCGGATTGAATTATGTTCTCCCAAAACTCACTGAAGCTTGAATTGTGTTCCCCAAGTTTTATGTAGTAGAAACTTGGCCCCCACCATGACTGTTAAGAGGGTGGGAAACCCTATTATGGTAATTGAAAGGTGGGGCCTTGAAGAGGTGATTGGATTGTAGGACCATGCAGTAGTGAATGGATTAAAAATGGTGGTCAGGGGCTGACCCCATGGCTCACTTGGGAGAGAGCAGCGCTCCCGCCGCGGGTTCGGATCCTATATAGGGATGGCCGGTGTGCTCACTGGCTGAGCGCGGTGCGGTCAACACCAAGCCAAGGGTTGCGATCCCCTTACCGGTCACAAAAAAAAAAAAAATGGTGGTCAGGGGCGTGGTTCTGAGGGCTTTAAAAGAAGAGCCCTGTCCCTGTCTCTGCTCTGTTTCCACCATCTTGCAATGGGAGACCCCTGGGTCACTGTTGCTACCGCCAGCCAGACTTTGGACTCTTCATCCTTGGAAACTGTAAGCAATAAATTTCATTTTCTTACAGATCACCCAGTTCCACGTATTTTATAAGCAACAGAAACAGACCGATACACTGTATAAGGGGCTTCTATGACACAAGTAGGAAAACAAAGCGGTGGTGAGGTGGACAGGTGGGCCTTCCGCAACCGGGGCCTGGTGTACCCGTGTCAGTCTCAGTGTGGGAAGAGCAGCCCATTCACCTCGAATGATGACCAGCGTCTGCTTCAGAGCTCGGCTGCAGCCCCATAAAGAGGACCCAGACTACAGTCACTTCGCTTTTAGAAACATAACATGACAGTATGATGGAAAGACTTCTTTTCTGCATAAGTGCTTGTAATTAAAGAAGAACTAACCTTACAGATAGATAAAAATATCCACTGTGTAAAAATAAAATATAAGTGTGACTAACCCTGGAATAACTGAAGTTATTTTGGTTTGAAAAGATCTGTACTTTGGAAAAAACTCCTGCTCCTCCTTCATATGAGGCAGACGACTTTCCCTCTCAGAGGTAAACTTTATCTCGGGACTTACGATTTTGAGAAGGGATGAGTGTGAGCTACAAAATAAAAAACGCTCAAGAGAAAGTCCTATTCGCTTCCATATCAATAGTGTGTGATGCTGTGTTTTGCTGTTTCTCCCACCTAGAGCAATTTTTATTTCTCACCTCTTTTTCGTTCTACCAACTGATTTAGGATATGTTTCTTCCTTGAAGTTAGCCTCAGGTGGCATGTGCTGCAGAGAGAACACTGGCTTTGCAGATATAAAAAACCTGAATTTAAGTCCTGGATTTATGACTTATTAGCTCTGTGGCTACAGCATTTAACTGTCATTATCAATTTCTGCATCAGGAAAATGGTATAATAATATGTGAGGACCTCAGGTGATTATGGATGTTAAAGTGTTGTATAAACCGTAAAGTGCTCTGTATATGGAGAGAATCTATCATGTATTATTTTAGTTCTTAAAGTGTATGTATAATCGTTGTTTTATCAATTGTCTATGCTATTGCAATGGTCAGTGTTCTAGGATGTCTCTAACACTGGAACTTATTTGGGTCTGTGACTTGGAGCAACCAACCTGCGGCTCACAACTAAATACCAAACATAAACCTTGTCTCTGCTCTGTTCCTCCTGTCTCCTCCCTCCCTAAATACCCTGTAGGTTTGCTTTGAGAATTTATTCAACCTTCATGGTTACCTCTGTTCCTCTCTGGAGGTTTGTCTGGGAACCTCTTGAATTCAGCCTCTTCATCAACAGGATTCCATCTCACTGCTCTTGGAATTTTGTCAATCGCTGGAGCAAAGCAGAGTGGGTGGGGTGGGGCAGTGTACAGAGAGCACCCCAACCGGGAGGGGTGCTGAGGTTCAGACACCTCCATGCTAAAAATGGAGCTTGTTTTCTAAAAAAATAAACAAATACATAAAGTTTAAGTCTGATTGTGAAGTAATAATGTAGTTTCTCTGCATGATGGATTAGACATTTTGTGGGCTAATATGGGACTCTGCAAATCATTTATAAAATGGTTTATTTGGGAAAATGTTTTATGAATTGCAAGGATTGACTTAAACATATATAGAGAGCTAAATCAATTTATAAGGGAGGTCTTTTTGTCCTGAATGTGAAAACCATTCTTTCAAATTTGATTTGTAGAAATATTTCATAGTCAATGTAGTGAGGTGTGACTGTGGGTTAGGATGGGGTAGATGGATGAGCTTGGATGATGGGCAGTGGGTGGAAAGGGAAGGGGTCCAGTCCTGATTCTGCCATTTACCAGCCATGTCACTGGACCGCTGCTTCAGCTCCTTACATCATAGGTTTCTCACCTCCATGACAAAGATAATGATAATAGCACTCACTTCACTGGGTTGTTGTTAGAAATGCTTTGTAGAATATACAGGTTATACAGAGAGAATTGTTATGTTGACTTAGCGTGTTATTAAAGCAGCTTTCCATTTTATGTCACTGGACCGCTGCTTCAGCTCCTTACATCATAGTTTTCTCACCTCCATGACAAAGATAATGATAATAGCACTCACTTCACTGGGTTGTTGTTAGAAATGCTTTGTAGATTATTCAGGTTATACAGAGAGAATTGTTATGTTGACTTAGCGTGTTATTAAAGCAGCTTTCCATTTTTTGGAACAGGCTTCTGAGTGAGGACTCTTAAGAGTGTGTTAATTGAAGGTAGGGAGTTCGGGGCTGGCTGGTTGGCTTAGTTGGTTAGAGCACCGCCTTGCAACACCAAGGTCAAGGGTTCAGATCTCTGCACTAGCCAGCCACCAAAAAAAAAAAGAAAAAAAAAAAAAAAAAGAAGGTAGGGAGTTCAACAAACACTGAAGATCAAAAGTTGCCACAAATAATTTACATATGGATAAGAGGTTGTCAACTTGTGGTATATACATACGATGGAATATTATTCAGCCATAAAAAGGAAGCAAGTACTGACACATGCATGCTACAGCATAGATGAACCTCAAAAACATGCTAAGAGAAAGCAGCTAGGCACAAAAGGCCACACATGTATTATTCCATCTAAATGAAATATCCATAATAGGTGAATCCATAGAAACAGAAGGCAGATTAGTCATTTGTTGAGTGAAGGAAGTCTCCCCCACTGCTTTACATTTTTTTCTGACTTTTGCAGTCTCATCTTAACACCTTGGGTTACATACCTCCAAGAGTACTCAAGTTGTGTCGAGTCACTTCTTTTAATCTTTCATTCATTCACTCGTTCATTCACTGGGTACCCAGGTGAGTGACAAATATGTGATCTAGGAGAGAAGACAGGGATCTGGCTCTGCTGTATCGCTTTGGCAGACACCTTAACCCATCTGGTTTTAAGGAGACATCAACTAGATTCTTTCTTGGAACTCTTTCAGTTTTAACGTTCTTGACTTAAGAAATGGGAAATGCATTGTCAGGTTTCCTTTAAATATTCTGTTAGCTAATTTCTCAGATTCTTTTACTTTGAATGAATGCATTTATCAAACCTAGCTAGACAGACAGAAAAAATAAATTACACTTTGAATTATCTCCTCTTTTTCATTAGACCTCAATAATGAGGAAAAAATTCATCTTCATGCCTGTAGTGAAATTTCTTTGACCACAGGAAACCTTTCTTCATGTTTTCAAGATGAAAAAATGCCCAAAGCACAAAACTGATATACTTTTAGTTTGAAAAGCATCAAACATGATTTTTATCTTTAATTATAATATGTTAAAGAAAATAGACTCTGAAGTAACTTAGCCCATCAAAACACTGCATGCAAGGATCATTTAGCATTTCCATGATAAATTGCTATTTTTAGAAGCTTACATAACCACACAAAGAATGTGTTCTTGGCTATGACCATGAAGGCAAGTTATTATCATGGGAGGGACAAAGTAATCCTGGTGGCTTATGAGAGATGAAGCCCATTGCAGAGGATATTTTACAGAGAACCCTTCTCTTTAGCCTCCATTTTCTGCAATCAGGATAATGCAGTGCATTTCAGAGCCATTTTCATTTTTGAAGTGCTCTTTCATCATTAGCTAATAAATACCGATCAATGAATTTTCCTCCTTGTCTTGGAAGTTGGAGGAAAAAGAAAGGTAATTGCTTTCTATTTCATAAGTACTATCCCCCTCTGGGCTTCTCCTATTGTACTTTTAATGGAAACATAAGAAATAAATCATACTTGCCCATTTGGAAGAACCAAATTCTTTATAGAACACCTGGAAGTTTGCATCAGGAACCTTTTGCAGTGTTCCAACCACAGTAGCAGA
Organism: Galeopterus variegatus; assembly: GCF_000696425.1. Taxonomy (NCBI): domain Eukaryota; kingdom Metazoa; phylum Chordata; class Mammalia; order Dermoptera; family Cynocephalidae; genus Galeopterus; species Galeopterus variegatus. The sequence continues at coordinate 45,612 of NW_007732017.1, forward strand.
AGGAATGTCTGGCTCTCATTACCAAGCTCAGTACTATTTAGTGTCTCCTGAGGATGGTTAACCAGAAGGATGCCCTGGGGGGGTCTTCATCAGGGAGCTAAGTATGGTAGAGTTGAGCTGGGAGGAGGTAGGGTCTGATATGGATCTCCAATGGAGGTGTATTTTCTAGGGTCAAAAATTTATGGTTTTGGAATTTTCTATTGTTTTGTATTTTCCATGCTTCTTGTCCCCTGCATTATCTTAGTTCCATTTAGATTTGGCTACAAGTTTTACAGTTTCTGTGGTGGGATGTTTCACTACATAGACTTAAGGTTGATCTTAGATTATTCTAACTGCATTTGGGTTTTGAGGAAGGGGATTTGATTTATATCATAAACCATGTTTTACTGGGTTTTTGTTGTCTTGTTGTCCATAGTACTGTTATCCAACAGAAATAAAATGCAAGCCACAAATGCAAGCCACATATGTAATTTAAAATTTTGTGATAACCACATTAGAAAAGTAAAAATAAACAAATAAAATTAATTTTAAAGATATATTTTACTTAAGCTAATATAGCCAAAATATTAACATGTAATCAATATAAAAACTGCTAATGACATATTTTACATTTTTTAACTAAATCTATGCATTTTGATGTGTATTTTATACTTACCACACATCGTAATTTGTACTAGACACATTTCAAGTGCTCAATGTACGGCTAGTGGCCACTGTCTTGGAGAGTGCAGGTCTGCAGTTGTGCACAGGCAACAGTGTCTTAACAAACATTTTTAAATTAAAAAACATTTCTGAATTGTTTATCACAAGGTCAAAATCTGAGGTAAATTACCATCAGTTTTCTCTTCACGGCTTCCTTTTTATCAAGCGAAATTATCTCTTGTTCTCTTAGGAATAGGGAAATGCTGGAGGGTTCTAGCAGGGAAAGCATTGTTATATGTTTTCTCCAACCTCCCATTCACTCTTGTGGTTCCACTTAGTACTGAAGTTAACCTTAGGGTGAGTGAATTATGACTCCCGCTCTCTGAGATGAAGAGTCTTGTCATTTCTTGGTTCTGAGGTAGATCTATCATTTGTGCTTATTTTATGTGGTTGTGTTCTCATGAAGAAAAATGATACTTTTTATACTTGTGGCTTCTTACAGAAGCTCAGCCCAAGAAGGTCTAATCAACAGCAGACATGCCCAAAGGACACGGGCGCCATGGTGGGGCAAACACCTCCCGAAGGCTTGGCATGCTTCCTTATTTTACTGGAGACAATATCACAAATATTTGGTCTGTCTGCTATTCCATCAACTGGAACTTTAGTTATTGGCAGTTTCACACCTCTGCAGAGGAATGATAATTGCTGATGATTATTTATCTTTAAACCTCAACCACCAGTAGGGACTATAAGAGTTACAGAAAGAAATGCAATCCTCCCTTTCCCCATGGACCTTAGTTTGATGACGAAGAAAAACACAATCCAGAATCCCAGCCGAGGTACTAACGTGCTAAAACAGAGGTACCAGCAGGGTGCTCAGATGACCCCAACATACTAGAACATACAGTGAACAAATATTTTCCAAGGATTGCTACATGCCTGGAGATTTAGTAGGTAGTAGAGGCAATTACAGCAAAGAGGTTCCCCTAATCTATGGTGAGAGGTGGGTTAAAAAAAAATGAAAAAAGCCACAACCAACTACAATGCCATGTGAGATATGATAGAGTGGAGAAACAGATAAAACTACAGAAACACAGAGGAAGAAAGGACTCCATCCTCCAGTCCACGTTGGGGACAGATCTCCAGAGGTGATGGGGCTAGGGCTAGTTTTCTCACTGGCAGGGCTGGCCAGTTAGCTCAGTTTGTTAGAGCACAGCCTTGTAACAAGGTCAAGGGTTTGGATCCCCATACTGGCCAGCAGCCAAAAAAAAAGAAAAAGAAAAGAAGCTCACTGGCAGAAAAGGGAGAGGAAAGGGAGAGAAAGGGAGAGAAAGAGGAGTAGTAATAAAGGCAGAGGAGGTTCTAGGCCTGGTGAGCCCTGGAGAAAAGTCACACCTGAGTAAGTGGCATGCTTCCAGAATCATCTGATTTCCGTCTTAAGATATTTGATTCAAATTTTCTGTCCATGCTATGTTCCATATAGTTTGTGGCTGTTCAAAAAATTGTTATAAGTTAAAAGAGTAAATAATTAAATTTTTCACTCTGTTATTTAAAAAGTGCTACACCAATGACTATTGTGGTTTAGTCACTATAATAGAGAGATGACATGTCGTGGTGGTGAAGAGCTCAGACTGTGGAAGCCCAGATTTAAATCCCAATTCTACTACTTAAAGCTCTGTGATATTTAGTCCCTCTCCACCTCAGTTTCCTCATCTGTAAAATGGGAAATAATAATGGCCCCTACCTCAAAGGTTGTTATTAGTAATAACATGATTTAAGATCTGGAAAGGACTTACTTAGAATGTGTCTGGTTTGTGGTGAATATCCTGAATATTTGTTAAATTAAATGAATACATTACATAAAGTTCTAAGGGCTGGCAATGGCAAACAGCTTTCTGAGTAACTGGCATGTGATCAGGGTATTTTCTATTTTTTATTTTTATTTTTTGAGGGAGTGAATTTGCTTGTTGTCTACCTGGTCTGAAATCAGTCAGTGATATACACCAGCACGAATGAAAATTGTGGGGGACATCCTTGCAATAGGATTCTATGAGTCCTTTATTTTATTTTAGTACATGCTAAAACACATTTAATTGCTCTAAATATCTAAATTATCTGCCGGCACGGTGGCGCACTGCTACAGTGAGCCGCTTGGGAGCGCGGCGGCTCTCCCACTGAGGGTTCGGATCCCACATACAGACCGGTTCCCGCTCACTGGCTGAGCAAGATGCGGGTGCAACACTGAGGGTTGCGATCCCGTTGCCGGTCCCGGTCCGGTACGGGCGCGACACTGAGGGTTGCGATCCGTTGCCGGACACGAAAAAAGACAAAAAGGAAAAAAAAATAAATAAATAAATATCTAAATTATCCATTTTCATATGAAATACCCAGAAACACTAGTCACTTTTAAAAAAAAAATGTGAGAATATGTGTATATCAGCATTGGCTCATGTATGAAAATAGCACTTCTGTATGTAAAGTCTGAATGTTGGCATATAGCAATGGTTGATTTGCGTTCATTCAAAAAATTGTTTATTAAAAAATTTCAAACAGGCATAAAAATGAAGAGAATAAAATAGTGACCCCTCATATATCCATCATTTAGATTTTATCATGATTAACATTTGACGTATTTATTTTTCGGTTAAAGTATTTTAAAGTAAATCCCTAAAATCATGGCATTGTGACTTCTAAATATGAGTTTAAAAATTTAAAAAGCATATTTTCTTATATAACCACAATGTTATCGAACCTAACAATAATCCTCTTTGATATATATGATCTATATACAAATTTCCCCAATAGCTCCAAGTGGCCTTTTCTGTTCATTTGTTGGAATCAGGATACAAAAGAAAGTTGTGCTTTGCAGGTTTTAGGCCTTAAAAAATAGTATATCACCAAAGGAACAAATCCTTTCTTCTGAGGCTGCCTGCATTTTTTTTTTCTTTTTTGGCAAGTTCTCCCCCTCCTCTTGCAACTCTCTTTCCTCCTTAGAGGATTCTTTAAGTTTTATTTATCATCTCATTTACTGAAATGTACCTCATTTGCGAATGAAAAACTTTTGGCATGGCTGGGAACTTTTAATGGAAATATGAGAGAAGACATCTCTGACATACATAATACGTTCAATATATTTCCAGATATTGAACGATCTCTGATGCATTACCTGAGATTTGTAATGACAGATGGGCGGAGGAGAAGGTGGCACGCTCCCCAGGTGGGGATTTCTTTAGAAACCAGCACTTCTTCCAAGTTGTTTCAGGCTATTCTCAGCAATTGGGGTCCAACACATTCATCCCCAGCAGAAGTAGATTTCTGGCAAAAGGCTGCCTGTGGTAGCTTTGTCACCTACCAGTTTGCTCCAAACAAGAGTCCAGCCAGGCAGGGCAGTCTTACACTTAGAGAAACCTAGAGGCCAGAAGATGAAGTCCCTGGTTTCGCCTGTGTGGCCATTGTCAAGTTACTTGACTTTTTTGAACCTGTGCTTCTTTAGTCACGTGATGGGAGTGAGAAATAGTTTCTTTTCACTTCCAAATTTTGAAATAAGTTATGAGAAAAGTTTAAGATAATAGTGAATATTATGAAAGTTTTAGTGTTGTTTGCAACTATCTTTTTTTTTTTTTTAACATATCTAGGGTGGAAATAATTAGGAGGGATTTAATATTTTTTGTGTTTTCCTCAAACTTCGCCTAGTAGTTTGATGACTTCAAATTTCCCAAATGTAAATCACAAGTTCCAGGATAATGCAGAATTTCACATTGGTTGATAGGGGTGAGCAGTAATATGATTTGATCATAAATTTTGGGGTTAAAAAAATTTAAAAAACACTTAAATGAAAATAACTGAACAGTAATTAGCAACATTTCCCTGTATAGTCACTTTGAGAGCATCTCTTCCTTTCTTGTTTTATATTTCTTTTTACTACCCTGACCCACGGTATCCCGAATCTGTGGATTATTTCACATGCTTTCTTTCTTAGCTGCATTCCACGAGCTTGAGCTGTTTATCAGAATCTGCCTTTTCTCCCTGTTACGTTTTTGATGGCACGCAATTTAGGTGCTATTTTCACCACACCCGTGCACTGTGCTGACAGAGCTTTTTTTTTTTTTTAAAGTATAGTTTTACCATCTGGGGCATGTGGTTGTTATTGTACCAAGATAGATAAAATACCTACATAAAGACGTACTCAGGCCAAACCCAGTATATATTCCCAGATTTACATCTTGGAGTGGGAGAGAACTATGAGGTCTTTGAAGCCAATGCCTTAATTTTGCAGTTGAGGCAAGAGGGACATAGAGAAGTAAAATCACTGAGCATTATAGAGCTGATGGTTATCAAGGGCCACAAATATCTTTGGAAAGGAGTAGAATGAAAGAAACCCTAGAATGTCTTCCTGGGTTAATTTAGAATTCTTTACTGGAAATAACTGGGTCCATTAGATGTATAGAAAATTAAACATATGATCTTATTTCTGTGAATTACAGAATGTTCATTGAATTGGGAAAACATTATCCTATTGCAGATTGCAAATCAGAAGACATCTATCCATAAAAGGCAGATTTACTGATGTTCAAATTTATTTTGAAAATGTAGAGTTGGATAATTATAAATAAAGATTTTCTTTTTTTGCGTCTTTAACCTGCCTACCATGCCAACTGCTCCCAACCACCCAGTGCATGCCTTCCCTGCCTCTGTCCCATTAATCCAGCCTACACACCCATTGCAGACATATCCTCATTCATTTTTCTTAGGTGGCTGTTTTTTCCGGCCTGATCTCAGCCTATCTCCAAATGCTTGGCTTGGCAGCCTTAAACTCCATTCTGGTTGTGGTTCTTAGATTTGGTATGTGGCCTGGTATTTATGGTGTTTGGACATTGACCTGTTCAGCAGATGAGGAAACGAGCACTAAATGAGACAGAGGCAAGTCTGGAACTGTGCAACTACCTTGATGAGATGTGTTGCAGATGGAGGATCCTCTATGGCAGGGACCAATGAGCATGTTCTGACCAGATTGCCTCCTGTAAGGAATCCTATCCTCCACCAATACTAGTGAGATGCATGGGATTTTCATTAAGAGAACACTCTACCTCATGTCTAGAATTTGCCATGTTAGGATCCTCATCCACTCCACATTCCCCAGCCATTGTCTTAATCCTCTTCTGCACTGATTTTATGGCCCAAACCTGTGGTGCACACCCCTTACTCTTCTGAATGAATACATTATTCATTTTCTATGACGTGAGTTTTCCTTCCGGCTGTACCTTTGCTTCTCCTTTTTGGTTTGCCTACCATGCTTTTTGGTAATACTCTCTTATTTTGCTTGTAAGAACTTTCGCTCTACCTCCTATTCAGGTGATAATTCATTCCACTTTTTTTTGAGTATATTTAGGAACATGTGCAAATTGCTCCTTAATCAATCAACTGTAGGTACTCTTTAGAGGGGGGAATGTGTGTGTGTGCACATGTGCACTCGTGTGCTTTAACACAGATTTGGAATGGTGATTTAGTTCACGATTCATGGGAAGTAGGAGTAGAAGACTCAGCTTGGGTTAGTGAACAGAGCTCTGGGTAAGGGTCAGGAGACCTCAGTTCTAGACCTGGTTCTGCTAATAGACATTGTTACGTGACAGGGCACATGTCACAGCCTCTATGTAATCTTAGCTGCAAAACTACTGAGTTGAATCATTTGATCACTGAAGTTTTTAACAGATTATATTTATATGAGATAGAGCAGTTTAGCATGGATTGGGGGTAACATGTGGGAATTTATTGTAGAAATATATTAGATCAGATCTCTTATCTATCAACTGCAGTGATTTTGGGATACCTGCAGATTGGTTCAATTTGAAGAAATTGTACATGTTCATTGCTAGTGAGTTAAAAGGAGAGAGAGATCATCCACAGGGGAAATATATTATTAACTATTATTTGAGATATTCCGCTTCCATCTGTCTGATATTGTTGCCATAACTTCCCGCGAAAATACTCTTCCTGTAGCATTGACCGGCATGGGCTATTTTTTTGTTTAAGACATTTTACTCCTCTCACATAAACCAATTAATTGTCCTCCTTAGAGGAGTATCCAAATATAAGGTTGGCTGATGGCCAGTTTGCTAAGTATTAGAGGATAATAGCTTATTGTCTATAAACAACCTTGTTTTAAAGTCTCTCTATTCAATTCTGGCACCACTTGTGATGTGAAAGATATTTATAAGGCTGTAAAGAAAGGTCATATTATGGGTGTCAGCTACACTGAGTAGCCCAAGTAATTTTATATTTCCATTCAACAGCTCTTTGTTGCTATAGAGGACCAAAACATTGAATACCCTTTCACTCTTTGCTACAAAATGTCTGAAGGTTTTGATATCTGACATGCTGAGTGGTTTTAAATGGCCCACTGCAATCTTAGGTACATCCTAAAAACATAAATGAATAATAGGAAAATGTATTTAGTCAAATTTGGTACTTCAAACAGTGCAGATTAGGAGGCAACAGTATCTTGATGTATTTAGGTTTCACTTCTGTAAAAAATGACCTGCATATCTAAGAGGAAAAGCTTCTTTCAACAACTTCAATGAGAGGGTGATTTTTTTTCATCCTAAAAAGCTCATTCAAACCAGCATGGTAATGATTTATGAACAAATGAAGGAATAATATAAGGGATAACATTTCTTTTGAACTGTACAAAGTTGTAAAAAGCTTGGAATAAAAGAACTCGGTTCAAGATAAATGTTTGTAAACTGATTTATTGAATCTTTCTAAATGGTCTTGGATGAAAAAATTCAGATCTAAACTTTCCTTTAAATGTTGCTAAGCTTTCTAGAAGATGGCCTTGAAACTTGAATGGGCATAGGTTTAAGCATAGTTTCTAGCATTTATTAATCCCAGTTGAGGATGTGGATACGTTATATCTTCGGTGCAAGAAAAATCAATTAAGCATCCAGCAACCTAGGATAAAAAGGAAGAACCATGTGATTGGTCTTCTATATTTTGAATCCACTTTTATTCTTTCAAGATTCAATGAGTACGTACTGAGTTCCTTCCACGTGTGGGCACTGGGCTACGTGTTGCAGCTACAGTGGTAAAGAAGAGACACATTCCCTGCCTTCAAGGGGTATGCATCCAGTAACAAAGTCTGGACAAGAAAATTGAATATTACAAGATAGTGTTATTATCAGAGACAAACAGTACAGTTTTGGAATACGTGGATCCCAGTCAGTCAGGAAGGGTAGGGAAGACTTCCTAGGAGAAGGGCTGAGCCTCAAATGATGGGGAGGCGTTTCCAGGTGAAGGGTGGCAGTGGAAGAAGATTGTTTAGGGCAGATGGAACAGTATGTGTGAAGTCCTCTAGATAAAGAGAATAAACGTGACTAGAGCAGAGATCACAAAGGGTGAGAGCTCCCACTCAGCCACTCTTCATCCCCAAAGAAAGGAAGCATTTGCTAAGGGCCAGTTGTGTGTAGCTGTGTGTGAGCCATCCCGGAACAATTGTTTAGCAATTGTGCCCTACCTGTAAAAGTTACCTACATTTTAAAAACTCTTGCACATACGTTATTTCACCTATCTCTTACATTAAACCTGCGAAAATACATATTTTCCCACTTTTATAGATGAGGCCAAGAGACATGATGACTTCCCCAGGATTACTTAATGAGTAACTGCTAATGCTGAGTCTCAGAAGAGTTTCCTGCCTCCTCCCTCTCCACCTCCTCCTGCCCATCACCATCTTCTCCATCTCATTTTCATAATAATGACAACCATTTTTTGAACCCCTACTGTGGATGAGATCCTACCAGGCACTGTGCACAAATGGTGCCATTTAATTCTTATAACAATCAGGATCGTCTGTAGAGGAAGGAACCCATGTCCTTTCTGTTCCATCCTGTCTCCCTTTTGTGCAGGACAGAGCTCAACCCTTTTCCGCCTTCTGTCACAGTTGAAAAAGATTGCTCTGTGTGGAGCAGGGGCATCATTTAATAATAGTTTCTTTTATATGAAGACTATGGACATATTTTATGTTGTGGACACTATGACTTGTATAACTGATTAAGTTTTCTCTTTGATGGGCTGCCAGTCAGTTTGGAGCCAAATTTGTGCCCCCTGCACACCCCTTGGAAATGTATAGGTCCTTGTGGTATGTATTTCTGTATTAGATCCATTCTTGTCTCCATTTTACATTGTTATCTGAATTTTTCTTCTTTCTTTTTCTCTTCTACATCTAGTTTATCTTATCATCTCTGGAATAAAGCAAGATATAAATAATTAAAATGTAATTACATTGCCTGAGCCAAGCAGGAATTTGAGAGTTTTGTTTTGCTGTTCTCTGCTGCATAGGGGTGAATTTTCATGTCAGCCCACATACTTTCACTCACTCATCACTAGGACCCCAGCTCTTGTTTGTGAGTTGGCAGACCAGGCTTAGGTTGCTCAGGGAGCACAGGACAGGCTTGGCTTATGTTCCTCCCAAATATTTGCCGATAACCTTGGTCTAATCAGACTTGTGTTTCTTCTCTCTTGATCTCACTCTTCAGTCACTATGCAGGTTTGTCTTGTCTCATCTTAATAAATTACAACAGCTTTTTTTTAAAAAAAAAAAAACAAATAAACCCAGAAGTTTAGGGTAGAGCTCAAAGCTGTAGAATACTATGTGTTTTCTCCCCAGAAAGATGCACAAGCAGTTCATTGTAATTTAGGGTGAAGTGTTGGATTTGAATTCAGTAACTCTCTCCACAAGTGGAACATCAAAAATAGGCTCCACCTTCTAGGAAATAAGGAATTTCTTATATTTATGGGAATTGTTTATTTAAATCTGTCAAATAACAATATTGGGCTTGGGGCAAAGGGTAGTTTAGTATCACAAACCTGGGGCCTGGAGTCACATCCCACTGTGCCACCAGCTTTGTGACACCAGGCCCATGACTTCATTGTGCTGTTTCCTTATCGTTAGTGGGGTTTTTTTTTTTTCGTCTTTTTTTTTTTTTCGTGACCGGCAAGGGGATTGCAACCCGTGGTGCAGTGTCGCGCGCACCGCGCTCAGCCAGCGAGCACACCGGCCATTCCTACATAGGATACGAACCCGCGGCAGGAGCGTTGCTGCGCTCCCAGTGCCGCACTCTCCCGAGTGCGCCATGGGGTCGGCCCTTGTTAGTGGTTTAAAGGGACACTAGCTGCTCCTTAGACTTGTGAGGATTAATGGGATAATATATGAACTGCTCGGTAGAATGCCTGGTGATGAACAAGTGTTAGTTATTATCATTAGCCTAAAGTCTGCTTACTCTTTGTATGTCAGTGTAGTTGGTACATCTTCTGGAAAGATTATTAACAGAAATAATAATAATAATTATACTAACCACCCTGAGGTGACCCCATGTATAGAGGTCTTGTGTCTTTTATTTTTTTCTGTAATCTTGCCATTTACAGGAGCTTACTTTCCCTCTGTTCTCTTGATTCCTCTTCCCTACTCTCTTTTTTCTAAGCACTTCTCACTATCAAATTTACCATATATTTAACTTCTTTGTTTACTGTTTGTTCCTCCCCTGCTAGAATATATAGTACAAGAGGGCAGGTGTGTGTGTATATGTGTGTTTGTTTGCATGGGTGTATATATATATATATTTTTTTTTTTTTGTCTTTTTTTGTCTTTTTCTGTGTCCGGCAATGGATTGCAACCCTCAGTGTTGCCCCCGTACCAGATCGGGGACCGGCAACGGGATCGCAACCCTTGGTGTTGCTCCCGCGCCTCGCTCAGCCAGTGAGCGGGAACCGGTCTGTATGTGGGATCCGAACCCTCTGGCGGGAGCGCCGCCGCGCTTCCCAAGCGGCGCACTATCCAGTGCGCCACCGGGCCGGCCCGTATATTTTTTTTTTTAAGAAAATTTACTATACATGTATGTGGGATACAAAGTTGACTTTCAGTAGTTGTGTACGATGTGTGATGGTCAGATCAGGACAGTTAGCTTATTCATCGTCACAATACGTAATCATTCTTTGTGTCCGTTAACCACTTCCTCGTTAAACCCCCCCCCCCCCCCCCCCCCCCCCCCCCCCCCCCCCCCACTCCACTCACATGGCTAATGCAAATCATCCCCAGCATCTAGAACACTGCCTCACATGTGGTAGTTGTGCAAACCTATATTGAACTGAAGAATGATCTTCAAACACTAGAAAAGAAAGGGTACTTGTTTGGCTGAGGGTAAAAGCTCTTTTCTGGGTAAGTAAGTGCTTGAAAAGCCAAGGGAAGATATGGGTTTCATAACTCTTTAAAGTGGTTGGTTGCTCAGAATTCTGTAATAAGTTAGTACCAGTTCTTTTGCCACCAGTGAATGCAGTCCCCACAGTGAGCTAGGAAGAGACCAAATAGGAAACCTTAAACATGCTTTCACAATACTAACCTTTTTTCTGTTTATAGACTAGGGTATTTTGACAAGACCAGGAAATATGAATATCTTAGTTGGAATTCACAAATGTTGAGTATTAATTTTTATGTGCAACATCTAATCTGACTCATCTGAGGTGATGTTAGTTAAAATCAATCTAAGTCTTGACCGACAGAAGAATTCTAAGGTAAATATGACTCAGCAAATATTCACATAGCACATACCGTATGTGAAGATTCTGGCAGGAGTGGCAGGGGACACAGAGATAAGACACTGTGCCTGCCCTTTAGGAGACAACAGTCAAGTACAGGGGTATGAAACAAATCCCAACACCCAGGGTGAAAACTAGTCGGGAAACCTGTTTTCTTGTCTCTGTGCCTTAGGGAGTTTTTAATTCTTCTAATTATATAAATGAGAAAATTTCAGAAAATGCCTTTCTCTTTATAAAAAGTTTTGATTAAGGATCGTTCCTTGTCTATAACTGGTAAAGATGAATATTTTAAAACATTTTTTAGGTTTCTGGATTTCTGTATGAAAAGGAAAGAAGTACTGTTTATGAATACTTCTCCATGGCAGAGAATGTGCAAGGCACTATCTTATCCTTTATTTCACTTAGACTCTACAGTTTCATTCTGAATCAGGTGTAATTATGCCCACTTCATAGAAAAAGAAGCTGAAGCACAGAGAGGTTAAATAATTTGCCCAAAGTCATGCAGTTAACAAATTCAGATAGTAAATTGCAGCTACATTCCAAAATCATTTTTGTGACTTAAATCCAAGGGTTTTTTTTTCTCCTTTTTTTCCTTAGGTACATCATAACTCATTACGTGTACAGGCTCTCCTCTCTGAGAAATAAGAATAATATTATGGCATCAATTTTCAAGTGAGAATATCACCATGTACTATTATATATACAGGAAACTTTAATTTATAGTAAACCTCACTGGTATATGAGATTTTTTGAGCGTAGGGTTTCACTTGAATTATTCATACGTGCTGAGTTACTAAGCAGTTTCTCAAATGTAAACTACAAGTTGGTTATGAAATAGCAAAGAGACAATAGTAACCAGCAAAGAATGCCATTCCCTGACTGTTAAGACCTGCTAGGTTATGAATAGCAGAGATTGCTACAGAAACTTACAAGATGAAAAGAAAGCAGTAGTCATCGAACATTGCTGGTCTGTTTCTGCTCAGAACAGCATTGAAGATAAACATATTCCATCGGTCAACATAAGTTTCAGATTGTAGCCTGAAGGATGTATGGTACAAGAAAATCCTGTTCATTTGAATTAATTTGTGGGAAGATCTGTCTAAACTTATAAGAAATTTAAACTAAAGAAGAGATCTGAAAGAAATATGTTTTTGTCATTTACAAGAAACTTGCACCAGACACCTAGAAGCTAGAGGGTTCCAGAAAGTCTCTGGTCTTTGGGTAACATATGACTAAAGTGTCCTGTTACAGAGAAGCCTCCGAGATCAAGTGGCCAACTAGAGAAATGCTGAAATCTGGCCTTCCCAGGACAGGGTTCTCTGCCCTGCTGTGCTGTATTCAGAATTAACAAAGTATTGCCATTTAAAGGTTTCATGTAACTTTTCATAAATGTACAAAAAATTATATAATATGACACTTCCTTGTATGTAAGTTGGTGCTGCTAAAGTCCTAAAAATGATTTTTTTTCTTTTCCTCTTGGTTCTGACTTTTTAAAGAGAATTGTTGGTACAGAAGTCAGTTTAGCTCTCTGGTTCAAATTATCCTGAGTTCTAAAATAGTGTGTCCCATATTAATGAGATTTTACTTAGATTGTTTTTTTAAAGAAGTTAGTATCAGCATAAGGAGATGTTCTCTTTCATATTGTCCTAAATTTAAGGGAGGTTTAGAATAATGCTTTGACAATTTCCCATGTTCCTTACAAAGATCTCCTCTTCTTTTTCATTACTTATATATCTTATGACCTTCTAAGGAACATTCCCTTAGTGTTTTCTTACAGAATTGGAGGTTCATTTACAGCAAACATCAAAGCTCTTCTGTTTGGATAACTGCTTGCACTGTTCTGTATGAAATCAAGAAAAAAGAATTAATAGCTATAAATGTAATTTTGTAACGAGGCCTGTTCAATTGTGTGAACTTTTGGAAGCTGTGCTTATCTAAAGAAAGATGCACATTGAGCCTAAAATCAGAGCAAAGAAAGTGACTTTCTCTGAATTTCACTCTGTAAAGGGATATTACAGTTAGGCCAATACCCACTTCTGGGCATTGCTTAGACATCATTTTTGCAAAATGCCATATGCTGACCTGTATCATTTCTCAAAGACCTTTTCAGGTCTAGAATTCTGTTTCTATGGTCCTTTGTTCCTTGGTTTCAAAGATTCCAGCATTTCAGCTGCCAAAGTTGTTTGCATTTTGAGTGATCTGCTGTAGGGATCTCATTTTGGGGGCTTGGACTGATAGAAACCCTGTGCCAATGAAAGCATACAAAACCACAATCTTTTTGAATGTAGCGAGTACCTAAATCTTTCTAGTATCCCTTCCTGAGTTGGAGACCAAATTGTGGCTCAACAAAACCTGATCTACTCTCCCTGGACCCTTCTAGGGAAGATGTCAACATACAGTCTGGGTCCCTGGGATTTTGTGAACATAAGCTTCCCCCTGATATAAACTGCAGATGATGGAAAGCAGTCCCTGAAAGGTGATCATTTTCTCGGTCTGTGTTTTTCTTGGCTTGGGTATGGAGCATGGAAGTCTCCGAACCCTCAAAAGATGGTCCCTTTGCACATACTGCTCAGCTCCCAGGCCTGCATTTATGGAAAACAGTTCCTAAAGAAACAGATTGAAATTGAGCAGGATCAAGTACTCACTTGTGGGTTTCCACAAAAGTTGCTTTTTAAATTTTCTCTAGCTTGTGGAAATGTCTTGGGGCTGTCTCATCTGGACAGATTTGGGCATTAAGCCTAAAAAACTTTATAATTCACATCCCTTTCTGTTCCCCTGAGACTTCAACATACAGGCGATCCTATCTGTATTCTCAAGCATCATCCTCCTGCTTCCTGCCTGTTTCAGGACTGTCCTCAGGAACTACAGTGCCCTTCTGTCCAGCCCTGCAGCCTGTGTCTGTCATAAGTTAGATACCTGACTGTGCTCAGAGTGGAGGAAACCGCACTACTTCACCAGGAGAGTGTCCTTCTGTACAGCCACTGGCCTCTTCCCCCACATTTCAAATTCTTGAAATGAGAGCTAGAAGAAATGGCCAAGTACCAACCATTCTGCTCTTTGTTCTGGGAGTTTTTCTGAACTTGAAGACTTTTCATAAACATTGGCTGAAGCATAGGAGTGGGTTCCCTGGCTGTTAAAGTTGTTCTGGAGAAAGTTAGTTTCCTTTAGAAGAAATGTTAGTTCTTTCAAACCAAAGAAAGTACTTAAACATTCTCAAACTTCCTAATTTACAAGTGGAAAACTGTTACTGTGAACATTTTTGAAGCATTCAGAGATATTTGAGGGAACAATATTTGTCCTGGAGACTCTAGATAATTATTATTATTATTTAATATTAAAATATTTATTTCTTCAAGCTTGTATATTACATAAATATTAATATATTTAATTTGTTTGTCTTTTTATTAGCATATTCACTATTACAAATCATAATTATTCTTTATGCCCCTTACACAACCATTCACTCCCCAGCCACCCCCCTTCCTCCCCCCATCTCCAGTATCCTTAGGTTTGTTTTCTCCTTCTGAAAGTTCAACATGTTGTTGTGGCCTTTTTCTTCCTTCCTTCCTTCCTTCCTTCCTTCCTTCCTTCCTTCCTTCCTTCCTTCCTGCCTTCATTAGCATCCAGTTGTGAGTGAGGACATGTGTTATTTCTCTTTCTGTGTCTGGCTTATTTCACTTACCATAATTTTCTCCAAGAATATCCACGTTGCTGCGAATGGCAGAATTTCATTCTTTTTTATGGCTAAGCAGTATTCCATTGTGTAGATATACCAAATTTTCTTTATCCAGTCATCTGTCGATGGACACATAGGTTGGTTCCATATTTGAGCTATTGTAAATAGAGCTGTGATGAATATGGGAGTGCAGGTATCTCTTCAACATGATGATTTCCATTCCTTTGGTTAAATACCCAGTAGTGAGATTGCTGGATCATATGGTAGTTTTATCTGTAGTTGTTTGAGAAACCTCCATACTGTTTTCTGTAATGACTGTACTAACCTACTGTCTCACCAACAGTGCAGAAGTGTTTGTTTTCCCCCTATCATCGACAGCATTTTTTATTCTCAGTCTTTTTAATTGTGGCCGGTCTGAATGGAATGGGATGATATCTCAATGTAGTTGCATTTGTCTGATGATTAGTAATGCTGAACATTTTTTCATGTTTGTATGTCTTCCTTTGAAAAATGTCTGTTCATCTCCTTTACCCATTTTTTAATTGGATTTTTGGTATTTTTTTTTACTGTATAGCTGTTTGAGTTCTGTATATATTTTGATATTAATCTCTTGTCAGATGTATAGTTTGCAAGTGTTTTCTCCGATTCTGTAGGTTGTCTTTTTGCTCTGTTGATTGTTTCCTTTGCTGTGCAGAAACTTTTTAATATGATACACTGCCTAAACAAAATCAAGGACAAAAACCATATAATTATCTCAATAGACCTAGAAAAAGCATTTGAGAAATTCAACATCTCTTTATGATAAAGACTCTCAGCAAATTAGGTATAGAAGGAAAATATCTCAACACAATAAAAGCCATTTACAACAAACCAATTGCTAATATCATCCTAAATGGGGAAAAGTTGAAAGTTTTTCCTTTAAGAACAGGAACAAGACAAGGATGCCCACTCTCACCACTCCTATTTAACATAATATTAGAAGTACTACCCAGAGCAGTCAGGCAAGAGAAAGAAATAAAGGGTATCCAGACTGGAAAGGACATAGTCAAACTCTCCCTGTTTACAGATGACATGATCTTATATATAGAAAAATCTATAGACTCTACTAAAAAACTCTTAGATCAACAATTTCAGTAATGTTGCAGGATACAAAATTAACAGCCCCAAATCCATAGCATTTTTATACTCCAGTAATGAACTAGCAGAAAAAAAAATTAAGAAAGTGAGCACATTTACAATAGTCACCAAAACAAACAAACAAACAACAACAACAAAAAAACCTAGGAATCAATTTAACCAAGGAGGTAAAAGATCTTTACAATGAGAACTACAAATCACTACTGAAAGAAATTAAAGAGGACACAAAAAGATGGAGAGACATGCCATGTTCTTTGATGGGAAGAATTAACATTGTGAAAATGTCTATTATACCCAAAGCAATGTACAGATTCAATGTAATCCTCATCAAAATGCCAATGTCGTTTTTTGCAGAAATAGAAAAAGCAATCCTAACATTCAGATGGAACTATAAAGACCCTGAATGGCCAAAGCAATCCTGAGCAAAAAAAAAAAAAAAAAAAAAAAAAAAAAAAAAGAAAAGAAAAAGTTGGAGGCATAACACTACCTGACTTCAAATTATATTACAAAACTATTATAACCCAAACAGCATGGTACTGGCATAAAAACAGACAATTGGACCAATGGAACAGAATAGAAAACCCGGGAATCAACCCACATACTTACAGCCAAATGATCTTTGACAAAGGCAGCAAGAAGATACACTGGGGAAAAGACTGCCTCTTCAATAAATGGTGCTGGGAAAATTGTACATCCATATGCAGAAGAATGAAACTAGACCTGCACCTCTCACTGTATGCTAAAATCAACTCAAAATGGGTTAAAGACTTAAATATAAGACTTGAAATCATAAAATTACTAAAGGAAAACATAGAGGAAACACTCCAGGAAGTAGGGCTGGACAAAGACTTTATGAATAAGACCCCAAAAGCAGAAGCAACAAAAGAAAAATAAACAGATGGGTCCACTCATTTTTAAATAAACTGAGATTCAGAAAGGTCCAATACTCTGCTTTTAACCATTGCACTATAACAATAATAATACTAGCTAACGCTTATGGCTAATCATGTACCTGGCACTATTCCAAGCATTTTGTATATATTAAGTCACTCAATTTTTACAGCAAGCCAATGAGGTAGATACTGTACTGTTATGATCTCCCTTATACAGATAAGGAAACTGAATCCCGGCAGTTGTAAATAATTGGCCCAATAAAAGGCAGATCTGGGATTGTAATCCACATAGTCTGGCTCCAGATGTCAAGCTCTTAACCTTTAAGCTGTCCTGTCCTTTCTTCCAGGCATGACTGCAGAATAGGTGAGGCTTTCATAATGTGATGGCATTACATCACACTCCTATAAGTATGTGTGTGTACGTGTTGAATGGGGATATCATAAAGGAAAGTTTTCCCCAGAAATACATCTTAAATATGGCTTGGAAATAGGGGAAGGATATGATTTTTCAGAGAGGAATCAGGAGGGAGAATTCTAGCATGGGTTAGCTAGCCCCACAGCAGGACACGTCCAGAGCTGCCAGCAATGTGATTTCATAGTCTGTAGTCAGGCCTATGGTCAATATTGAATAGGACAAATGGTGCTGGAGAAGCCACCTCGACTGCACTTATTCTGACAGATTTAGGAAGAAAGGAAGCATTCAGGGTGAACAGGTAGGAGGCATTTAACTGTTTAACAGCAGACATAATCAACCAGGGAAGGTGTGAGAAGGAAGAAGACCCTACAAGAAAGACTAAATAGATGAAAATTATCCATCTTAAAAAAGACGACTGAGGGAAGAAAATAATTTTCAGAGTTTAATTGTTTTTTTATAATTGGGATTGTGAGACCTTAGAATAAATTTATATGAGGAACTATGTGTTTCTTGTCTAGAGGTCTTTAAAAGAAATTCACCCACAGATATGGACAATCAATTATATTTGAATACATAAAAAGTAAAAAATAAAAGAAGCTCAGATTATGTTAATCTATCTTGGTTTAGGTTAATCTTGTTCCAAGGGAGGCTGGATTGGCTTTCAGAGATGACAAATATGCCTGTCATCAGTCCTCCACCACACCCGTGGCAGATAGGATTAGTTGATCTCTGTAGCCCTTTTTCCTTGGCCCTGGGTCCCTGGGTCTGGCCCCAGATGTTCAGACAGTATTTTAGGAAATTCCAGGAGACTTAAAATGATTGAAGGTGGCATACAAGTTAAAAGGTGTTTGTCCTCCATGGGTTAACAGATTTAGCAATGTCTGGTAAGGAATAGATGACTCATCCAGCTAAATATGACCCCTGTTCACTGCTTCTTCTGTTGCTCTGCCTTCTCATTTTGTCTGGATGATGGATACTTTTCCCCTAACAATCTCCGACTCCAGCCTTGCTCTTCCGTCACCCATTTTTACACTCTTATTGGAATAATCCTTCTAAGATACCTCTCTGATCATGCCATTGCCCTGCGTAAGATCCTGAAATGGCCTCACTTCCTTTTCAAAGATAAGTACCAACACTTTAGTGCAGACAATAGGGTCCCTTCTCGTTACTCTCTTGCTGCTTCTCATTTTTCCAGAGTCACCATTATTTTATGAAAATACTTGGAATTCTTAAAACTCACAATGCCATTTTGTTTTAATATCTTTCCATATTCTCTTCTGCTCTCTTTCCTTCCCTCTCTCCCTCCCTTTCCTTTTTACAAAATATACTCACTCCTTTTTTTCTGCTTAAGAAACTTTCTACACATATTTATCAGCTCAGGCTGCCATAACAAATACCATAAATTGGGCAGCTTAAACAACAGAAATTCATTTCTCAGTTCTAGAGGCTGTAAAGTCCCAGACCAGGAACTCCAGGGTTGGTTTCTGGGGAGGCTTCTCTTTCTGGCATATAGATGGCCACCTTTTTGCTGTGTCCTCACATGGCCTTTCCTTGGTGAGTGTGTGTGGACAGATTTCTTCTTATAAGGCCAATTCTATTGAATTAAACCCCCAACTTTATAGCCTCATTTAACCTTAATTACCTCCCCAAAGCCCTATCTCTAATTACAGTCAGATTGGGGGTTAAGACTTCAACAAATGAATGTTGGTGGGCGGGGTTGACACAATTCTGTCCGTAGCACCACTTACGTTTAAAGAATTAGCTAAGGCATCAAATCTTCTATAAAGGCTTCCTTGACTCTCCCAAAACAGCTGGCTGCTTTTTCTTCATCATTTTTGTGCCCCTTTCAAAGGCAAGAACTTGTCTTCACCTTGATAACTTTATGTTAATACAGTTCTGGCATTTAGTAAATTCCAATATTTGATTAATAAAAATACACATCAAATAACATGTTGGTATTAGTTTTCCACTGTCTATTTGGGAATGAATAAGGTAAAAGAATTAAAACCAGATTTTCTATCACCAATTTCCTTTGATTTTTCTCCATGTCCATCTCTTGGCCACGATCTTGTTACTTAGGTCCCTGAAATAGTCTCCTAACAGGTTTTGTTGAATCAAAGTTTCTCTCCACCAAACCACACTACATCCAATTCATAAACAGGTTGATCTTCCCCAAATTAATATTTATACCACATTTCTATGTAAAATTTTATTTTTTCTCTTTTCTACTTAATAAATTTCAAACTCTTCATCCTAATATGTAGGGCTTCACAATCAGCCCAGGCCTTATTTACTGCTTTGTCTACCACTACTTTCCAAGCAAAAACTTTGTGCTGCAGCCATCTGTGCCGCTTACTATTACCAAAATGCACCTGGTGACTGCCTACCTCACTGCCTTTGCCTGTGCTCTACCACTACTTTCCAAGCAAAAACTTTGTGCTGCAGCCATCCGTGCCGCTTACTATTACCAAAATGCACCTGGTGACTGCCTACCTCACTGCCTTTGCCTGTGCTGCTCCTTTAGCTTGGAATGTCCGATTCCTTCATTTCTATCCTCAACTCTACCACTCCTTCCCTATATCCTTTGCCTGCCCTTGCTTTACATTTTTACATTCACTTTGTGATTCCTTTTTGTGCCACACCATCCAGAAATAACCCTATCTTTTCCAGTCTTCTCCTACAATACTTAAGTGATGTATGCCACATACTCTGAACTTGTCATATACTGCATTATACTGAAGAAGACAGAGCATTAGGGTCTAACTCTAGCTTCACCATGTATAAGCAATGATTTCTTCATCTTTGAAATGGAATTGGTGAAACCTACCTTAGAGTAAAGATCAAGTATGAAAATGGTATTTGTGCTATAAACTGTATAGAGGCTCTTGTTATATTTTGTCTTTTATATTGGTTTGCAAGTCTTATGAAAGCCAGACCTGCATTTTGCACACTAGCACTTTTTCTTTGAACCCTGAATATTTTGAAGCATAACACCTTTCATGTAACAGGTGCTCAGGAAATATCTATTGAATGAATGCTGAATCATATCCACAGGAAGGCGAGTGGGCCAGCAAATTGTCCCTGTAGGGTTGTGTTTGTTGACCAGCTAGACTAGTATCCTCTATAAATGTGAGATTATGGAGATTGTCTGATACTCTCTGTTCAAACTTTTTCTCCCCCAACCTTCCTAACATGCTTACTCTCACCCTTACTTACTCCCCGTTCTTCCTTGCTTTCACTGTGTTTTAGGAAGCAAAAATCAGAAGCATGAACTTCTGCCATTCATTTGATTTCCACACTGTGCTTAGGTAAGCCACTGACCCTTTGCCCAAGCCATAGGCCTTGGATGTATTAGAGGACAGAGTATAGATGTCTTGGTTATGATAAAATGACAAGGGCAAGTAAACTAATCATCCACAATATTATGGGAAGAGTGTAAGAGCTGGAGTTAGAAATTGGAGACAGGTAGCCTTATGGCTCTTGGTTTTTAGTGTTTTATTAAAATCACCATCTAAAACACATCCTGTAGTGGACAATACTGCAAATGTTAAAGAATAGTTCAGGACATTATTATGAAAGTGAATTGATCTTCAAAATGAAAGGCCAGTGATATACCTGGTACCACTGCTGTAGCTGACACCACTGAATAGGAACTTGCTGTCTTTTACCTTTGTGGAATACCCAAGGCAGGTGTCTGGGTGCCACTTTAGTGCTGTGCCAACCCATATTGGAACCAAGTCAAGAGGAGAGAGTAAGTTATACTGATCCTGACTTAAAAAAAAAAAACGATATTGTATTTGTCCTGGATTTTTTTGCCTTAATTTTTATTTTTTTAATATCACATTAAAATATTATTTATCTGTATTACTGAGATTTTTAACTTTACCTTGAATTAGTGCCTGAAGCAAGTTCCTCTTTCACCTCACCCCAGTCCCAGCCCTAATTCTTTGGGGTGTGTGTGTGTGTGTGTGCTGGCGACAAATGAATTCATTAAAAAATAATATCTGGGGGCCGGCCCGGTGGCGCACTGGATAGTGCGCCGCTTGGGAAGCGCGGCGGCACTCCCGTCCGAGGGTTCGGATCCCACATACAGACCAGCTCCCGCTCACTGGCTGAGCGAGGCATGGGGGCGACGCTGAGGGTTGCAATCCCGTTGCCGGTCCCCGGCCCGGTGCGGGGGCAACACTGAGGGTTGCGATAAACGGAGGTAACATTTAGATTCAGTCAACATTTAGTGAGCACATACAATGTTCTAGATGCTTTATCTGCTTTTATTTTTCTCACAGCACCCTGTGTAATAATTTTATGTCCATTAAAAAAAACTAGACTTTATTTTTTAGAGTTCTTTTAGATTTACAGGAAAATTGAGGAGAAAGTACAGAATTCCCATATACCCTGCCCTACACATGCACAGCCTCCCCCACTGTCAACATCCACCACCAGAGTGCTACACTTGTTACAGTCAATGAACCTATATTGACACGTTATCACTCACAGTTCATAATTCACGTTAGGGTTCATTTTCTGTGTTGCACATTCTGTGGGTGTGGACAAATGTACAATGACAAGTACCCACTATTGTAGTGTCATACAGAGTAGTTTCACTGCCCTAAATATCCACATGCTCCACCTACTTATCTCTCTCTCCCCCAACCCCTAACAACTACTAATCTTTTTACTGTCTCTATAGTTTTGCCTTTTCCAAAATGCCATATACTTGGAATCATATGGTGTATAGCTATTTCAGATTGGATTCTTTCACTTAGTAATATGTATTTAAGTTTCCACATCTTTTCATGGCTTGATAGTTCATTTCTTTTTTGTGCTAATTAATATTACATTGTCTGGATGTTATTATGTCTGTGTTCATAGCAGGAAATGAGGCTCAGCGAGATAAAGCACCTGCACCAAAGTTAAAGTGAGCAGAGAGCTGGGTTTTAAGCTCCAAATCTCCTGATGCCAATTCGAGCACTATTTGCACACATCCACAGCTGCTTCAGATAGGAAGTAGTGGACATTATCCAAATACGTATGGATACAGAGAGGAAAGTGCATTGATGGGGTCTCTGACAAATGTGTTAGTCTTCAGATCTTCATTTTTAGATAAGGTGTGATTGGCACAAGTTACCATTCTTCCCTGGGTGGTTCCAGGAATGTTTCGTGGCGTGAGGAGTCAGTGGCATTAGGAGGTATTTTAAAGGACTCTTAGTTGGTGGAAGATAGATTGGAATCTGGAAATTTCCCAGGCAGATGCTGAAGTTTGAAAAATGTGGAAGGACATGTGATCAAGTTACCTTGCCTACAAACTCCCTATATGAAGCACCGGATAGCCTTATATACCACCTATCCAATTAGCAGAACTAAAGGATGACATAAACAGAGCTCTCTCAATAGAATCAAGTTTGTTTCCCTTATTTTGTTGTTTTATTTCCCCACCTAACAATGTGTCTAAAGTAGGTATTGACAACAGTTTGCACTTATTAAGCACTTGTCATGTGTCAGGGCTGGTGTACTTTATATGTGTTAATTTATTTAATTCTCACCAAATGTCTATAAAGTCGGTTCTATTATTCTGTCCATTCTATAGATAAGGAAATTCCACATCTAAAGAGGAGTAACTTGGCCAAGATCAGACAGCTAGTATATGCTGCTGTGAAATTTGAACCCATTCCAGTCTGATTTCAGAGCCCATTACATTCAGTAGGATCTGACATCAAAAGTGTTTTTAACTGGTGTGAATTTTTCTTCATTACAATCGATCATTCTTTATAAACTTAGGAAAGAGTCATGTAGGAGAACTTAGCATCACTAAACACACACTAAATCTATCATTCAATAGGATGTTCCAAGTACCCTCAAGTTGCCCGAATGTGCACTTGATACATGTGATAAGAAAAAGGAGAAACATACTTTATGTCTTTGACGTGTCTGCATTTATGTGTCGTTACGCCAGACAGACATTATTACTTCTCAAAGTAGAAAAATAAAATAGTATTGTGGTTTGGTAAGTTGGCCAAGGCTCATGTATTGTACCAACACCCCTTCATGAATAGAAGACAAGCCAACAGTTATTGAACACGGTGGCAAAGATTTTATTTCCTCAATAATGAGACATCATTTTAGAGGTGAGAAAACCAAAGCTCAGAAACATGGCATGCTCAATTACCAAAGAGCCAGTCAGTGGTAGAGTTAGGATTTCTGCCCACATCTGTTTGGTTTAAAACCCTTTATTCTTTCTATTACATCATAATACTTCTTATTAAGTTTCCTGGATAAATGTTGTTTCTGCTTTTTATATGTTGGTCCTGTTGAATGTGGTACTAGTTGGATGCCTTGTAAAGACAGATGCGGTGACTGAAGATGTCTGTGTGGGGAGACATTGGGAGCATGCTTTGAGTTTAATGTTGGCTCTCAATTACTCAGGTGCTGTCTGAATTGAACATTCAGATTTATCAGTCATACTCTCTGAACTTCATGCTCTCTTTCTACAGGGTTGGGCTGACAAATAGGAAGAGTCTTGGGTTATCCACAAATTAGCCATGTGGCTTTCTAGATGTTGCTTTTCCTCCATTGCAAAATGAGAAGGGATTGAACACAATGAGCTCCTAGGCCTATTATTTTATAATATACCTCTGATTTGGGCATGGGCCTCAGCTGAGTCTTCTCAGTACAGGTGCTTAAGGATGAATCTTCATCTTGTAAAATCTTTACTTGTTACTTTTTACTATGATCACAAAGTACCAGTTACTCTTAGGCCATCTTCATTGCTTTCTATACTTACAGTGACTTATGCTTGTGTAAGTCTCTATAGTTTACAAAGCTCTGTAACACCCATGTCTCATTTCATCTCTCCATAACCCAGATGAATGGAGGTAGCACCAAGCATGGGTTTGAGATACTTAAATTCTACATCTGTAAAATGCATGTGATATTAGTATCTGTCACCTCAGGGAGCTGTGAGGAAAAAGTAAGACCATGCATGTAGCTCGCATAGCAGGGAGTGTGTTGCATAATCAATGTTGAACATATTTGGGCTGGTTTTTGTTCCAGATTTCATACATTCCTGGTGACAGAGTTGGCCCAGATCCTAGGTGTCATAACTCAAAGTGCTCATACAAATATACTGTGCTATTTTTCAAGGGAGGGAAACCAGGAGGAGAATTTCTTCCGGGGAAAGAGTGGACCCTTGGCATTAATCATGGGTCTATATGTGCCTAGTACTAAATATCACCTAATATGTTCTTATATCCACCAGCTCTGGGCTAGGCACTGTGTTAAGCATTGGGGACACTAAAATATAAGACTGGTACAGTCTTTGTATTTGGAGAGCTCCAATGTAGTGGGTAAGACAGATATGTAAACAAATGAACAACATGCCAGGCATTTAGTAAATATTTTTTCAGGTGAATAATGAAAGCAAGTACAAGGTGCTTTGGTATGCATAAGAAAGGAAGCACCTAAGTGCCAGGGGAGTTTGGGAAAGAGATACTTGAGCTGAATTCTGATTGATGAGTTGGTATTACCTAGGCAAAAGGCCAGAGGAAGAAAGACATTACAAATAGGAGGAACGGTGTGTACAGAGGAAAGAATAGTAAGAGAACATGATATACTCAGGGAATGCAAGTATCTGCATATGGCTGTATCCCAGCGAGAGTCTGAGACTTTGGCAGAAGTTGAGTCTGAGGAAGTGGGCAGGAGTCAGATTGGAAAGGGGATGCACATGCTAAGGGGATGGATGTTTATCTTGAAAGCAACAGAGGAACATCGCATGATTGTAAACCAAAAAATGACAAGTTCATATTTCTTTCTTTTTTTATTATTTTTATTTTGTCAATATACAATGTAGTTGATTATTATGTCCCATCACCGAAACCTTCCTCCCTCCTCCCTCTCCCCCCTCCCACCCAAGTGTGTCCCCTCCATTTGCTTGTTGTAAGAACTTCAAAAAAAAAATTGTGGTTGTTATATCTTCCTCTCCCCCCCCCAGTTTTTTTGTTTTTTGTTCTGTTGTTGTTGTTGTTTGTTTGCTTTGTGTGTGTGTGTGAGAGAGAGAGAGAGAGTGTGTGTGTGTGTGTGTGTG
>NW_007732017.1:71242-74913 GCF_000696425.1 Galeopterus variegatus
TTGAGTTCCTTATATATTCTGGATATTAGTCCTTGTCAGATGTGTATTTTGCAAATATTTTCTCCCACTCTGTTGGTTGTCTTTTAGCTCTGTTAATTGTTTCTTTTGCTGTGCAGAAGCTTTTTAGTTTGTGCAGGAGATTGAAACTAGACCCATACCTCTCACCATGTACTAAAATCAACTCAAAATGGATTAAGGATTTAAATATACACCCCGAAACAATAAAACTTATTTAAGAATATATAGGAGAAACCCTTCAGCAAATAGGGCTGGGCACAGACTTCATGAATATGACCCCAAAAGCACGGGCAACCAAAGGAAAAATAAACAAATGGGACTATATCAAACTAAAAAGCTTCTGCACAGCAAAAGAAACAATTAACAGAGCTAAAAGACAACCAACAGAGTGGGAGAAAATATTTGCAAAATACACATCCGACAAAGGACTAGTATTCAGAATATATAAGGAACTCAAACAACTTTACAGGAAAAAAACAAGCAACCCAATTAAAAAATGGGCAAAAGAGCTAAGCAGGCATTTCTCTAAGGAAGATATACAAATGGCCAACAGTCATATGAAAAAATGCTCAACATCACTCAGCATCCGGGAAAGACAAGTTCATATTTCTAAGAGAGTACTCTATTGCTTATGTAGGGAAGAATTGGAGAGTGTAATTACTGGAAACAGCGTTTAGATACTGCTATGGTCCAGGCAAGAGAAACTGAGGACATGCATTAAAACTACAGACAAGTTCATATTTCTAAGAGAGTACTCTATTGCTTATGTAGGGAAGAATTGGAGAGTGTAATTACTGGAAGCAGCGTTTAGATACTGCTATGGTCCAGGCAAGAGAAACTGAGGACATGCATTAAAACTACAGCAAAGGCACTGGAAAAGTGACCTAGATTGGTGAGATATTTTGGATATGTTTGGGAGGATTGGTTATTGGGAGTGGAGAGTAATTCTGAGGGTGGAAGCTGGGGTGACTCCCAGGTTTCTGGCTTGGGTGGCTGGTGGGTGGTTGGCCAGCATTAGCACCAGCCACGTAGGTTTAGGCACTGCTGGGAGGGGCGCTGATGATGAATTCCATTAAAAAAATTTTTTTTAGCCATGTTGAGCTGTAGTTTCCTGGGGGCCATTGGAAGAAGTCTGTCAAGGTTTTGGAAGTATTTGTCTGGTGCTCTGGAGGGAGACCTGGGGTGACAAACGGAGTATGAGTGAGCAATATCAGTGAGTAGTTAAAGCTTCAGCTATGGAAAAGATAAGCTATGGAAGAGATGGCCCAGGGAGAATGGGCAGTGAGAAGTTGCTTAATTCTGCCTGTGTCTGCGGATACCAGAGGGTTTTACTAAGTGACAGGTAATTGTTGGATAAAGCTCCTGTATGAACCAGAGTTCCAGGCATTTCACTGGGGCTGCACACTTCTCTTACTGGCAATTCCAGAGTAAACAGGGAGTTATTAGGCAGCCAGCAGGTGATTCAGGCTCCTTCTCCTGCACACCTTCTCCATGCAACTGCTCATCTGAGGCTGAATCAAGTCACAGCGAGGAGAGGGAAATCCAAAGGGTCCACCCGGCTGCATGCGAAAGATTGCTAGTTTATTATGGTTGGAGACAGACCTATTAAACTATTGGCTATGATGATGTTTTATTATTATTTTGAATTTGCGTTGCCATTTCTAGATGCTGTTATTGATAGCAGTGAATTGGCAGCCTTAATTACAGTCAGTATTTTCCTTTATGTGAAGCATGTTTATTTTATTTTATTTTTAATTTTTAAAGGATCCCCTACCCTTACCCCTTCTCCACACACACAGGTCTTTTCTCCAGAAAGCTGCTCCAGAGAGAGGGACTCTCTCATATTTTTCTCAGAGGAACTTCTCTTTTCAGTTTAGAATTTTATCAACAATTCTTATGCTAAGAGGGGTCAGAAGATGAGGCATTTCTCACGTTACCCTTGAAGCTGCTCATGAATAATGGCCTATATCACCTCTATTGTCTGCCGCAAAACATAAGCAACTGGACATAAAGGCAGAGGAGAAATTAAAGATCACTGAATGAGCCAGCAGAGCAGGCGAAGGCGGAGATGGTGCAAAGAGGTAAACAATTCAAGGTAGGACAGATGATTCTGCAGGGGGAAATGTTTGAGTAGATTAACTACTCAACAGACAGAATAAGCCAGATTCCCTGGTTTTAAGGCAAGAACAACCGGAAAGTATTATGAAATCTTCAGATTGAGATTAAGGGTATTCCTAGGAAAGAGCAACGTAGCTAAAATAAATTAGGGATCAATATTCCTGGCTGATCATATAATGGACTAAGAAAGTCCCTGGGCTTTTCACTGCCCTTCCTATGGTTCCCTGTGATTTTTGCTGTGATTTACTGCTGCATGCAGGAAACATGTGTCTCTAAATATTTTCTTCCATCATCAGTAAATTGATTTCACCAGACTCCAACCAGCGTTTTAGGTTTGAGGGGGACTGGGAAGACTGGAGAAGGTACTAGTTGGGACTAGAAAAGCCAAAGGGATCAAAATAATTGCAAACTGGTTTGCTAGTAAGGACCTATCCTAGAAAAATACAGTTGCACTTCTTTGTGGAAAGAGTATGGGTATTTTTTTTTTCTGTCTACAGGTAGACAATATATATGGAAACAATGCGTTCTTATAACTTTAAATCCTGGCACCTGCCTAACAGAGAACTCATCCAAGACTTTCAAGAGAGGGGCAACTTTCAAAATGAAATCTTGGCTGGGCTTCAATGCTGTGCCAGCGGAGTCCTTTTGAAATGAGAGGAGGAAACAAAGGCCACACCAACCGAGGAGGTCACAGAGTGTGACAATGGTCTGTAAAGGGGCACACCGGGCTGCCTGATGGGAGAAAGCCAAGCCCTTTGTGCCGGGGCAAGTCCAGGGAGTGACGGATGCTTTATGTGTTGAGGCTCAGACCGTCCTGTCCAGTGGCCTTGCAACTGCTGCTGACCAGCCGTGTGAGACGATGGCTTCAGGGAGTCTGGCCTTTTGTCATGGTGTCTCCCGAGCTGGTGACACCAGATTTGATGGCTATTGGCGCCTTCAGAGAGGCCAGTTTTATGTTCCTATGCTTTTTATTAGAGCTTGTTAGAAGTAAATAGAAAGGAGTCCTTTAATCCTAACAGGGAATAAAAGAGCTGAGTCTTCTAAATGAGAATAATCAGAAACCTATGGTAAAAATCACTTCAACCCTCCAAGACTTTCTTCAAAGATTACCTCATGCAGTACCTCCATTAAGACACAAAGAGAGTACAACAGCATTGCACTCTGGGCTGAATCTGTTTTGTTTTGTTCTTTTGGGTTTTTTTTTTTTCCGATGATGGACATTTGGGCTGATTCCAACTCTTGGCGATTGTAAATAGTGAAGCAATAAACATTGGAGTACAGGTATCCCTTTGGTATGATGATTTCCATTCCTCTGGGTATATCCTTGATTTTGATGCACCTTTACCTGTTCCTCTCCACCTGCCCCCTCCCCCCGACATCGTATCTGTTCACTTGACTTAAAGAGTTCAAGGAATTTTTGTGGTTATTCTGTCTTCTCTCCCCCCACAACCTTTATTTGTTTGTGTGTTTATTTATTTATTTATTTTTAGCTCCCACAGATAAGTGAGAACATGTGGTATTTCTCTTTCTGTGCC
>NW_007732017.1:75631-98178 GCF_000696425.1 Galeopterus variegatus
AAATTGTTTGAGTTCCTTGTATATTCTGAATATTAATCCTTTGTCAGATGTATATTTTGCAAATATTTTCTCTCACTCTGTTGGTTGCTTTTTTACTCTGTTGATTGTTTCTTTTGCTGTGCAGAAGCTTTTTAGTTTGATATAATCACATTTGTTTATTTTTCCTTTGGTTGCCTGTGCTTTTTGGGTCCTATTCATGAATTCTGTACCCGCTCCTACTTCCTGGAGTGTTTCCCCTGTTTTCTTTAAGGAGTTTTATTGTTTCAGGATGTATGAGTTGATTTTGGTATATGGTGAATGGTATGGGTCAAGTTTCATTCTCCTACATATGAGTATCCAGTTTTTCCAGAACCACTTGTTGAAAAGTGAGTCTCTTCCCCAGTATGTAGATTTGCTGCTTTTGTCAAAGATCAGATGGCTGTAGGTATATGGATTGATTTTTGGGTTCTCTATACTATTCCATTGATCCATGTGTCTGTTTTAATGCCAGTACCATGCTGTTTTGGTTATTATAGCTTTGCAATATAGTTTAAAGTCAGGTAGTGTTATGCTTCTAGCTTTATTTTTTTGCTCAGGATTGCTTTGGGTATGCATGGTCTTTTGTTGTTCCATATAAATGTCTGGATAACTTTTTCCATCTCAGAGAGAAATGTCATTGGAATTTTGATGGGGATTGCATTGAATCTGTAGATCACTTTGGGTAATATGGACATTTTCACAATGTTAATTCTTCCAACCCAAGAGCATGGGATATCTTTCCATCTCCTTGTGTCCTCTTTAATTTCTCCCAACAGTGGTTTGTAGTTCTCTTTATAGAGATATTTCACATCCTTGGTCAGTTTTATTCCTAAGTTTATTTTTATTTATTGTTTTGGTGGCTATTGTAAATGGGCTAGCTTTCTTGATTTCTTTTTCTGCATGTTCACTGTTGGAGTATAGAAATGCTACTGATTTTTGTGTGTTGATTTTGTATCCTGCAACTTTGCTGAAATCATTTATCTACTCTAGGAGTTTTTTTAATAGAATATTTAGGCTGTTCAATATACAGGATCATATCATCTGCAAAAAAGGACAGCTTGACTTCATCCTTTCCAATCTGTATGCCCTTTATTTCTTTCTCCTCTCTGATTGCTCTGGCTAATACTTCCAACACTATGTTGAGTAGCAGTGGTGAGAGTGGGCATCCTTGTCTAGTTCCTGTTTTTAAGGGAAAAGCTTTAGGCTTTTACCCATTCAGGATGATATTGGCAGTGGGCTTATTGTATATGGCTTTAATTATGTTGAGATACTTTCTGTCTATGCTTAACTTATAGAGAGTCTTTATCATGAAAAGATGTTGAATTTTGTCAAATGCTTTTACAGCATCAATAGAAATGATCGTGGAGTTTTTGTCTTTGCTTTTATTAACGTGGTATATCACATTTATTGATTTGCATATGTTGAACCAACCTTGCATCCCTGGGATGAATCCCACTTGATCATGGTGTATAATTTTCTGTATGTGTTGCTGTATTCTGTTAGCTGGCATTTTATTGAGGATTTTTGCATCTCTATTCATCAAGGATATTGGCCTGTAGTTTTCTATTTTTAATGCATCTTTATCAGGTTTTAGTATCAGGGTGATGTTTGCCTCATAGAATGAATTTGGGAGAGTGGCCTCTGTTTCAATCTTTTGGAACAGTTTGTAGAGAATTGGTATCAGTTCCTCTTTGAAGATTTGGTAGAACTCTGCAGTGAACCCGTCTGGTCCTGGGCTTTTCTTTGTTGCGAGCCTTCTGATAACAGCTTCAATCTCTTTTATTGTTATTGGTTTGTTCAGATATTCTATATCTTCTTGGCTTAGTTTTGATAATTTGTTTGCATCCAGAAATTTATCCATTTCCTCCAGATTTTCAAATTTGTTGGCATATAGATGTTTATAGTAGTTTCTAATGATTCCTTATATTTCTGAGGTGTCAGTTGTAATATCAACTTTTTCATTTCTAATTTTTGTTATTTGGTTCTTCTCTCTTAGTTAATCTTGTTAAAGGGTTGTTGATTTTATCTTTTCAAAAAACCAACTTTTTGTTTCATTGATCTTTTGTATTGTTTCCTGTATTTCTATTTCATTTAGTTCTGCTGTGATCTTAATTATTTCTTCTATCTACTAACTTTAGGATTGTATTGCTCTTGTTTTTCTAGATCTTTAAGGTGAAGTTTTAGGTTATTTATTTGCCATCCTTCCAGTTTTTTGAAGGAAGCATTTAATGTGATAAATTTCCCCCTTAATACTGCTTTTGCAGAATCCCACAGGTTTTGGTAGGATGTGTCATTATTTTCATTAGTTTCAAGAAATTTTTGGATTTCCTGTTTAATTTCTTCTTGGACCCACATGTCATTAAATACAATGTTGTTTAATTTCCATGTGATTGTATAGTTTTCAGAGTTTATTATTGATTTCTAATTGTAGGATGTTGTTTAATTTCCATGTGTTTGTATAGTTTCCAGAGTTTCATTTATTTTTGATTTCTAATTTTAATCCATTGTAATCATTAAAAATACATGGAATAATTCCATTTTTTTGAATTTGTTAAGATTTGCTTTGTGACCAAACATGTGGTCTATCCTGGAGAATGTTCCATGTGCTGATGAAAAGAATGAATATTCTGAGGTTGTTTGGAATGTTCTGTAGATATCTGCCAAATCCAATTGGTCTAAAGTGTTGTTTAGATCTTGTGTTTCTCTGTTGATTTTTTGCCTAATCTGTTCAATGATGAGAGTGGGGTGTTCAGGTCCCCCACCATTATGGTGTTAGTGTCTATCTCTTTCTTTTTATCTAATAGTGTTTGCTATGTAAATCAGGCTGCTCCAATGTTGGGTGCATATATATTTATGATTGTTATGTCTTCTCGATGGATAGATCACTTTATCATTATATAGTGCCCTTCTTTATCTCCTTTTATGGTTTTTGATTTAAAGTCTATTTTGTCTGGTATAAGAATAGCTACTCAAGCTCATTTTTCATTTCTACTTGCATGATATATCTTTTTCCATCCTTTCACTCTTAGTCTAGTACGGTACAGCAGCCACTTCCTTGCAGGTCAAGCGAGTCTCTTGGAGACAGCATATTGTTAGGTCCATCTTTTTAATTCAGTCAGCCAGTCTGTGTCTTTTGAATGGGGAATTTAATCCCTTTACATTTAGAGTTATTATTGAAAGGTGTTGATATACTCTTAGCATTTTACTGATTTTTGTTTAGAAGCCTTAAGTATCTTTGGTTTCTTTCTTTCTAATTTTCTGCTTGTCTTCTGTATTTTTTGGTTTCTTGGGGTGATAGATAAACTTTTGCTTTTCTCTTTTTTTTAGCATTTTTGATTTGCTGGTAGATATTTTTCTTTCTTGTGTATTCATGGCAGTGATGGTTGTTTTTGTGGTAACAAACCCAGTACTTCTTTAAGAGTTTCTTGTAGGGCTGGTCGTGTGGTAGTGAACTTCTGCAGTTTTTGTTTGTCTGAGAAACATACTATTTGTCCTTCATTTTGGAAGGATAGCCTTGCTGGGAAAACTATTCTTGGCTGGCAGTTTTGTCCTTTAGTGTTTTGAATATATCATCCCATTTTTTTCTGGCTTTTAGAGTTTCTGATGAAAAGTCTGATGTTATTCTGATTGGGACTCCCTTGTAGGTGACTTGCCACTTCTCTCTTGCAGCTTTTAAGATTCTATTTTTGTCTTTGAGTTTTGTCAGTTTGGTTATCACTTGTCTTGGAGAGGACCTTTTTGGGTTGAATGTGTTTGGTGATCTTTGGGCATCCTTAATCTGGAGATCTGTGACTTTCCCTATACTTGGGAAGTTTTCTGCTATTATTTCATGGAATATATTTTCAATGCCTTTTCCTTTTTCCTCCCCTTCTGGAATACCCATGATTTAGGTATTTGAGCGTGTAAGGTTGTCAGTTGTTTCTCTTAGATTTTCTTCAATTTTTTTTGATTCTCTTTTCTTTTTTCTGGTCTGCCTGTGATAATTCAAACAGCTTTTCTTCAAGGTCAGAAATTCTCTCTTCTGCTCGTTCAAGTCTGGTGGTTATACTCCGTTGTGTTTTTTATTTCATTGAATGGATCCTTCATCTCCACAAGCTCAGCTACATTCCTTTTCAAGGCATTGATTTCTTTGTACATTTCTTCTTTCAGGTCCTTTATACTTTTTTCCCTTTCATTGTGTTGTCTAATTGAGTTTTCTTGTATCTCATTTAGTTTCCTTACAATAGTTACTTAAATTCCTTGTCTGTCATTTGAAAGACTTCCTGTTCTATGGGATGTAGTGTTTGAGAGTTATTAATTTCCTTTGGTGGTGATGTACTTTCTTAATTTTTCATATTTCTCATATCTTTCCTTTGGCGTTTTGTCATTGTGGCTGGGGGTATCACAGTCCACTCGTTTCACCCTGATGTCTGGCTTGGATCCTGAAGGGACTGCCACTTCTTGGCAGCAGAAAGTACCCTGGGCCAGAAGTCCCACCCTGCGTTCCTTCTCTGGCTTGGGTGGCTCAGGGTGTGGGAGCCCTGAGGCTTTTATGTCTCTTCCGGTGGTGGGACCAGCCTGGGCCATAAGTCCCACCCCACTTGCCTTCTCTGGCCTGTCAGGTTTGGGGCATATGGGCCCAGAAGCTCCAAAGTCTCTCTCTGGAATGGGGAGCAACCTGAACTGGGGTCCTGTGGTGGGCGGCTCCCATCTGCTCCAGTGCAGATCTCAGGTCTTCCATTGCTGCTCCTCAACAGCTGCAAACTGGTTGCTCTGTGGGAGAGAGCAACACCAGGAACCAGCTACTCTGCCATCTTGACCAGAACCTCCTAGAATTGACCTTTGATGAACTTCTTGGCATCATTCTTGATTTCTTTCTCTTACCTTCTAATCTAGTTTATCAGCAAAACCTATTGGTAAAAATTGGTTGTATGTAGCACAGATTTCAGAGATAGGATGGATTAGATTTTCTGGTGGATGGTGGTGAAGTATGAGAGAAAGAGACAAGTCAGAGTTGTTGTCAGGGATTTTGGCATGAGCAACTGTGTAGATTGTGGTCCCATGTAGTCAGATGAGAACCACTGTAGGAGTTACAAATTCTAAAGATGGAATCAAAGGTTCTGTTTTGTACTATTATATTTTACATTCCTATTAGACATCGAAGTGGATATGTGTGTTAAGCAGTTGTATATGTGAATCTCTGTTTCAGAGGTGAGATTAGAGCTAGAGATACGTACTTGACAGATACAGCAAAAGCTATCCATCGCCTCCATTTTCTTCCCTCTTTCCATGAAGATATTCACTAGGCTGAGTATCCTTCCTCTGAATGTCTTTTTGTTTATTTTTAATTTTACTATATAAGAGTATAAATATATGGTATTATTTTGTATGCTTTCAAAATTTAATGGCATGCATATATGCATTTTTTGCAATTTTCTTTTGTAATTCAATTTTGTTTTAGAGATTTACTTGGTTAATCGAAGTATCTATGGTTCATTAAGTTTAACTGATCTCTAGTAATTTATCATACACCTAAATAAAATTGTAATTATTAATTTCTTCTCTGAAAGTGTTAGATTCTGATTTTTTTTTCTTAATTCAATCAGTGCTACAATGAACATCCTTGTACACATTTTTTCATGGGCCTATGTGTACAAGTTCTTTTGGGAATATAACTCGAAATGCAATTGTTGGATAATAGGGTATTCACATGTTTAGCTTTACAAGATGTTTTCAAATATGTCTCCATAGCTGCATACCAATTTACATATTCTATGGCAAGACTTTAGAGTTCCCTCTCTGCATACCTGAAAAAAGAATAAGTGTGATCAAGCACGATGTTTGCATTATGTTTTGTTAAATGCATTTCATCTAGCTAAGAAAGTCTCCATAGATTTGTAATTTGTATCTCATTTTATTAAGAATAGATGTCAAATTTCATCATCTGCATCCATTGAAATTGTCATTTTTTTGTTTCTTTAATCTGTTAATACGACAATTTGCATTAGTAGATTTCCTAATGTTTATCAAGCTTGCATTTTGGGACATATTATACTTGGTATCTATCTATCATCTATCCATCCACATCTCAAGATGGGTATCAGGATTATTGTGATGCATATACTTCCCTCCTATTCAATTATCTGGAACACAGTGATTAATATAGGGATCATCCCTTAGTTTGGTGGATTTACCTGAAAAATTGTGTAAGCCTGATACCTTTGTGTGTATGTGTGGTAATAGATTTTTGATTTATGAATCAATTTCTTTAATAATTATAGATCTATCCAGGTTATCCATGAGTCTTTTCTGTTTTGCAAGTAATATTTATTTAATAAATTGTCCTTTTCATTTGTTTTCCAATATATTGGCATAAAGTTGTTATTAGTAATTTTTTATGATTTTTAAGCTTTTTATTTTATATTCTAATATGTTCTTTTTGTTTTTAATAAAATGCTTATTTTTGCCTTCCTTTTATTCTTGATAATTCCTATCAGAGGTCTAATCTTTATTCCTGGAGTAGCTTTTAGTTTTGATATTCTCTTTGATTGCTTGACTTTTATTTTTCATTAATTTCAGCATTTATATGTTACTATTTACTTCTTTTTCTTTGTGTTTATTCTTTTGTTTTGTTAAAAATTAACAAGTTGAATGGTTAGCTCACCAATTGTATATTTTTATAATATTTGATTTATTCATATATACATATTAAAATATATTTTCTAAAGAATATATGTCATATGTATAAGAATATGTGAATTATGAACCACAATAATAAAATAAACATCTGTGGATACACTATCCAAACAAAGAAATACAACACAACCATTAATGTTAAATAAAGTTCTATTCTGTTTTAAAATGCACCTGGGATTTTGGTTTCATTTAGATATGCTTAAGCCAACAGATCAGGAGAAAATTGCCATTGGAAAGATAGTTTATCACTCGCAGTTCCCAAAAGGAGGGAGCATGCCAAACCATGCAGGGCTTTTATTGTGGTTTTCTTGGAAATGAATGGACAAGGCAGTATAAGCAGATTTACCGAGTTTAGGATTGGCTAGTTTGAATAATTTCAGCATGCTCCAGGGTGTAGGGATTATACCTAGTTGTCTAATGTCTGATCTTAGGGTAATTAAGGCAGAAGATTAGTGTTTCACAAATGTAAGAACTATGTAAAGCAGACAGGGGGAGGGTAAAGGCCCTAGATTGGTGAGTTTGTATATGAAAGGCACACCCATCAGAGAGTAGCTTGTTACCTTTAAGAATCTGCTAACCTTTGGAGGGGCAGTCCCTCCGTAGTCAGCAAGGCCCCAAGATGTGAAAAAATCTGATACAGAAACTAAAAAACATGTTTAATATACATCCCTAGAATACTCTCATTTTTTTGTTATTTTTTTTTGCTATATACAATAAGATATAATTTGTGCAAAGTTAAAACAATAAAACTAATCAATATATCCTCTAGATACATATAGGAGGGTACTTCAAAAAGTTAGTGGGAAAATGGAATTAAAAGATAATACAAATCTTTCCATGAAGAATTCTAGTACATATGCAGTAAAACAACAAAAAAGCTCATTAATTCAGTAAACTTAACTTTTTTTTTTCTAGTACAGTTGTTCCTCAACTTACAATGGAGTTATGTTCTGGTAAACCCATTGGAAGTTGAAAATATCATTAAGTTGAAGATCCATTTAATACATTTAATCTACCAAACCTCATAGCTTAGCCTAGCCTACATTAAATGTGTTCAAAACACTTACATTAGCTTACAGTTGGGAAAAATCATCTGGCAACACAGTATACTGTACAGTATCAGAGGTTAACCCTCATGATCTCATGGCTGACTGGGAGCTGTGGTTCACTGTCTCTGCCCTGGGAAAGAGTATCTTTTACCACATATCACTAGCATAGGGAAATATCAAAATTCAAAATTAAAAGTGCAATTTGTATTGATTGTATATTGCTTTCACACCATTGTAAAAAAAATCCTAAGTCAGGAACCAGCTGTATGTATATTTAAGGCTATATATTTATTTTTATTTACTGCCATAGTTGCATTCCCACTTTATTTACATTTTTTTAAAGTGAAATTCAGTGATATCCCCTACTGCCTGGCAGAAGGCAGGAGCATGCATGGGGTCCTAGGCAAGAGCTGTGGGCAGCCCCCACCACCCAGCGGAAAGCAGGAGTATGCTGAAAACACAACTTCCACATGGGTGTCCCACCACAGCCACTGCCACCATAAGGGCAGCTTGCCACCACAGCAGAAGCCACAGCCACCATGCAGATGGACTGCCACCTACATGATTGCATTGACACAAGGAGAGTCACCAGGAAAGACCATAAAAAGAAGAGAAAGTCTCTGTCCTCAAAACTCACTCCAGAGTAATAGAAGAAGCAACCACTCTACCAGATGACCAGATGTCAATGAAGAGATACTAGAAATACAAATATCAAGAAAACATGACACCACCAAAAGAATATAGTAATTCTCAAATACCAGACCCTGTGGAGCAAGAAACCCTTGAAATGATTGAAAAGGAATTCTGAGCAACAATCCTAAGAAAACTCAATGAGATATGAAAAGACTCAGTTAGACAACATAATGAGATGAAAAAAATATATCCAGGATATGAAGGAGGAAATTTACAAAGAGATTAATACCTTAAAAATGAATGTAGCAGAACTCCTGGAACAGAAGGATTCATTCAATGACATAAAAAACACAACTGAGAGCTTAAGCAGCAGGTTAGAGCAAGCAGAAGAAAGAATTTCAGATGTGGAAGATGGTTTTTATAAAATAATACAAGCAGACCAAAAAAAAAAAAAAAAGAAAAAAGAAAAAAGAATTTTAAAAAATGAAGAAATTCTAAGAGAGCTAGCAGACAACCTTAAACACACAAACATCCAAATAACTGGTGTTCCAGAAGGGGACAAGAAAGGTAAAGGCATTGAAAATCTATTCAATAAAATAATAATGGAAAACTTCCTAGATACAGAGAGAGAGATACAGACCTTCAGATCCAGGAGGCTCAAAGATCCCCAAACAGATTCAATCCAAAAAGATCCTCAGCAAGACACCTTATAGTCAAACTGGTTAAGCTCACACAAAAGGAAAATCCTAAAAGCAGCAAGAGAAAAGCGTCAAGTCACTTATAAGGGAGCCCCCATTGGACTAACAGCAGACTTCTCAACTGAAACTCTACAGATGAGAGGACAATGGGATGATATATTCAAACTACTAAAAGAAAAAAACTGACAACCAAGAATACCATACCCAGCAAGGCTATCTTTCAGATATGAGGGAGAAATAATGTATTTCCCAGACAAACCAAAACTACAGGAGTTTATCAATACCCAGACAGTCCTGCAAAAGTTCTGTGTCTTGAGACTGTCTCTACTGAGAAGACAGTAGCTCACTATCCTACAAGTTAGCTTCTGGCACTTGAGAATTTTTCTTTTGAGTTCAGGTACATATGTAAACTTATTTTGTGATAATTCATCCAACATTTCTAGACCTGTAGAGGGAACATCTTGTTAGTTTATTCTGCATGTTGACCCCTATTCATTCTTTGACCTATTGCAATTGGGCTTCCACTGCCAACACTCCAATAAAATGATTTTTTTTTTTTTTTTTAGTTTCTTAGCATTTTTTTTCTTTCTTTTTTTTTTTTCGTTAAATTTTTATTTTGTCAATATACACTGTATATGATTATTATGGCCCATCACCGACACCTCCCTCCCTCCTCCCTCTTTCCCCTCCCCCCCAAGAATGTCCTTTCCGTTTGGTTGTTGTAACAACTTCATAAAAGTATAGTTGTTATATCTTCTTCCCCCCGCCCCCGGTTTTTTTTGTGTGTGTGTATGTGGGTGAATTAATTTGTTTGTTTTTTAGCTCCCACCAATGAGTGAGAACATGTGGAATTTCTTTTTCTCTGCCTGACTCGTTTCACTCAATATTATTCTCTCAAGGTCCATCCATGTTGTTGCAAATGGCAGTATTTCATTCGTTTTTATAGCTGAGTAGTATTCCATTGTGTAGATATACCACAATTTCCGTATCCACTCATCCGATGATGGACATTTGGGCTGATTCCAACTCTTGGCTATTGTAAAGAGTGCTGCAATGAACATTGGGGAACAGGTATACCTTCGACTTGATGATTTCCATTCCTTTGGATATATTCCCAGCAGTGAAATAGCTGGGTCATATGGTAGATCAATCTGCAACTGTTTGAGGAACCTCCAAACCATTTTCCATAGGGGTTGCACCATTATGCATTCCCACCAACAATGTAAGAGAGTTCCTTTTTCTCCGCAACCACGCCAGCATTTATCGTTCAGCGTCTTTTGGATTTTAGACATCCTAACTGGGGTGAGATGGTATCTCAGTGTGGTTTTGATTTGCATTTCCCGGATGCTGAGTGATGTTGAGCATTTTTTCATATGACTGTTGGCCATTTGCATATCTTCTTTAGAGAAATGCTTACTTAGCTCTTTTGCCCATTTTTTAATTGGGTTGCTTGTTTTTTCCTTGTAAAGTTGTTTGAGTTCCTTATATATTCTGGATATTAGTCCTTTGTCAGATATGTATTTTGCAAATATTTTCTCCCACTCTGTTGGCTGTCTTTTAGCTCTGTTAATTGTTTCTTTTGCTGTGCAGAAACTTTTCAGTTTGATATAGTCCCATTTGTTTATTTTTCCTTTGGTTGCCCATGCTTTTGGGGTCATATTCATGAAGTCTGTGCCCAGCCCTATTTGCTGAAGGGTTTCTCCTATATTTTCTTTAATAAGTTTTATTGTTTCAGGGTGTATATTTAAATCCTTAATCCATTTTGAGTTGATTTTAGTAAATGGTGAGAGATGTGGGTCTAGTTTCAATCTCCTGCAAATGGATAACCAGTTATCCCAGCACCCTTTGCTGAAGAGGGAGTCCCGACCCCAGTGAATAGACTTAATGCCTTTAATGATTTTTTAATTTTTAATTTCTGTGATGTTTTCGCTATCACCTCTGTTATTTGACATTATTGACCCTTAGATCTTTGAAATTCTCTTCTCTTTTTGTCTTGCATTCTGTAACACCTCTCTCCTTTTTACTTCTCTGACTACCTTCTGGAACTCTTTGTCAATATTTTTTTACCTGCCTCTCTTCCTTTTGTAAAAAAAGAAAAAGTTAAAGAAATATTTAAAACAGAGAAAAAGTATAAGAAAATACAATGGACACCAGGATACCCAACATTGAGCCTAAGTCATAACCATTACCAAAACATTTGAAACAACCTGTGTTTTACTTTTTGGTGTTATCTCCCTCATTTTCTCCCAGAAAAAAAATTATTTTATTTTCTATCATAAATTGGATGTTTATCATTCTTATGTTTTTCTTTTTATTTTATTATATACATAAGCATCCATGAATAATAAATAGTATTTTGTGCTCTTTCAAACTTTACATAAATTATGTTATACTGTACATATGCTGGTAGAAGTTGTTTTGCTTAATTCTATATTTTTTACTTTCATCCATAACACAGTATACTATTAAACAGTATTTCTACTCTCTTAACCAATACATGGTCATAAGACTGCTTTAAGTTAGGTCACTTGTTTAACTTCTTTCATGTCATTGTCTAGTGCTTTGCTTTTATATCCCCTCAAATTAGCCATTAGGATTTCTGATCTTGTTTGAGGCTGACATTGTTTCTTTAGGTTTATCTACTTTTGCTTATTTCTTTAGTTACTGTTCATTCTTTTTGTTTGTCAGAATGTCTATTTTTTAACCTTTATTCTTTTTTAAAAAATTACTTATTTTTAGATTTTAACGTGCACATTGTAATTGTATACAGTTATGTATACACAATCTGATATTTTAATACATATACAGGTTGTACAATAATCAGGTCAGGGAAGATATTTCAATCACCTCGTGCATTTATCATTTATTTGTAGCAAAAACGTTCAAAAGCCTCTCTTGTAGCTGTTATGTAAAATACAAAAATTAACCATTAACTATAGTCACCTGTGTAATAGCACATCAGGATTTATTACTCCTATCTAATTGTAATTGTGTACCTGTTGGCCAAACTCTCCCTGTTGCAACAATATGGATGGAACTGGAAACCATCATGTTAAGTGAAAAAGTTGGGCACAGAAAGACAAATACTGCATGATCTCACTCATGTGCAGATATCTCTTTGACATATTGACTTCATTTCCTTTGGGTATATACCCAGTAATGGGATTGTTATGGTAGCAATGGTTGTTCTATTTTTAATTTTTTGAGGAAACTTCAAACTGTTTTCCTTAATGGCCATACTAGTTTACACTCCCACCAACGGTGTGCGAGTGTTCCCTTCTCTCCACATCCTCACCAACACTTGTCTTTTGTCTTTTTGCTAGTAACCATTCTAACTGTAGTGAGGTGTAACCCTCATTCTTAAATATTGGTTTAGCTGGATATGAAATTCTAGGTTAGTATTTATTTTCTTTTAGCACTTAAAGTTATTATTCCTCTGTCTTCTGGATTCCATTCTTGCTGTTCAGAAGTCTGCTATCAGTCTAATTGATGTTCCTTTAAAGTTGATATGCCTTTTCTTTTTTTTTTTTGTGGTGGTGATTTTTTATTTATTTATTTATTTATTTTAAATTTTATTTTGTCGATATACATTGTGGTTGATTATTGTTGCTCCTTACCAAAACCTCCCTCCCTCCTCCCTTTCCTCCCTCCCACCCAACAATGTCCTTTCTATTTGCTTGTCGTAAAGTTGATATGCCTTTTCTCATTAGTTGCTTTTAAGATTTCTTTGTCTTTGATTTTCTTTGGCTTTGCTATAAACGCTCTCGCACTCACACTCACTTACTTTTACTCTCTCTCTCTCAATCTAAATTCTGATTGAAACTTGGCATTCATCTTCAATCTGAAGATACCTGTCTTTAACAAATTCTGAAAAGTTCTCTTTGTTATACTTTATCCAACACTTCCAGGTGTTATGTAGAGAGAAAGATTTAAAGGTGTATAATTGGCTTTATTGCCAGAAACTGAACTGGTCTATATTACTTATCATATTATGCAGCAAATTTTGTTTAAATATTTCTCTTCTGTTAGACTATGAGTTCCTTTAAGGTGGGGGGAATGTTATATTCCTTTTTGTATTCCTGGCACCGGTCATAGTACCTGGGACATAGTAAACTTCAAATATTGTTAATTTAAATAACACTTATTGGGGTAAATTTAAAGCAAAATATAGATGGTCACAAACTTAGAAAGGTGCAACTTACAAAGCAGGCTTACAATTTTCTGAGTTTATGTTAACTTCCTTTGTTGTTTGTTACTTGAACTATTTCACTAAATATATATTTTATTTTTGGTATGCAGACTTTCAAATTCCCTTTTCCCTTCATTTTTAGCTAAATGTAACAAAGTTGTTACAAGGTTATAAGTAGAATTTATAAATAGAATTTTTGTTTAAACCTCACAGAGCAACCAAAACTTGTTATAAAACTCAATTGGCAAATAATATCTTCATTCATTTTAGAGAGCAAAAAGAATATAAGTTTACCTTTAAAATAAACAAGAGAAAGTAGATTTTAGAAGTTTCATTTTATACCTTTTTTGAGGTATTATTGTGTACTAGCTTCTTGAAAGCTGTGGTGCTCCATACATACACACAGACATGTTTGATAACTAGGAAAACTTATATTAATATTTATTGCTATCAACAGTTCTTCCTCACAACGTGGTCAGAAATCTGTTATATCAAATGACATTTGTTGAAATCAATGCCTAATGACCTCTTTTTGTGATTCCATTAGATACTACTCTATGAAAATTATTTACTGAAATTAAAATAAGGAAATAAAATTCATGCATGGGAGCAGCTGATTTGGTACTGCATCAAGGCTTTACCACATTTACAAAATCCATAAAGCACTTCTAAATGGCTATATTTTCTAGTGCTCTAATAGCAAATTAAATGATACAGATCTCTTTTCATTGTGCCAGCTAAAAATACATTATTTTCCAGGTGCTTTTCTCTATTTTCATCCAAAAATGATATGCAATTTGAATTTCCATATGAGTAAACGATTAGGAAATTGGTACTTGAATAGGTCTATTTTTCCTACCTTAAAGTTAAATCAGTTTCTCTATTTTCTTCAAAGGAAGAATGAGAGAAAAAAAGTGTGAGAACCGACATTATTTGTGAATTAACAAAATCTGACTGGGTCCATATGCTAGGTGGCAGAACCAATATAGGAACCTTGCAACTGTAACTTTGGTCAAACTAATCACCTACCATCTTTTATGGAAAGACAAGAATGGCAATGACATAGGTATAGAAAAAGTTATACGATGGCAGCAGAATAGTAGTTCAAATTCAACTGGTATGACTAAACTCTTTAAGTTCAGCATGCTGTTGGCAGCATTGGAGGGCATAAGGTGGTCATTTCTTTCAAAGAGATTAATGTATCATTAGAGGGAGAGAAAAATGTGAAAGCATGCCATATTTGTATCACCCTAAGAGGATGTATTTGTAATATTAGCTATCAAGGTGAGCAGTAGTAGTGGTAGGATGGAGTGAGAT
The DNA here is from genome assembly GCF_000696425.1 of Galeopterus variegatus. NCBI lineage: Eukaryota > Metazoa > Chordata > Mammalia > Dermoptera > Cynocephalidae > Galeopterus > Galeopterus variegatus. The sequence continues at coordinate 90,211 of NW_007732017.1, forward strand.
ATTAGGAGTGAGCATTAATTCCTTTCTCCATCCCTTACTTTATTTCCGCCTATCAGTAATTTCACCTTCCTTCCTCCCTCCTTTTACTCTCCATTCTCTTTATCCTCTCCTACTGCTATGTTAAAATAAATGTCTAAATTATTGCCAGAGTGAATAGCAAGAAGTAGGAGTACTTATTTCTTTCTTACTTCTGCTTCTTTACCAAATTACATGTTCTCTGTTCTAACCAGGTAGGCAACAGACACTAAGTAAGGTATTGACTGAATTCTATTCTTCCAGCTTCTGAGAATAATGATGATTTTGAGAAACACCTCAAAAGGGTAGAAATTATATTCTCTGGAGCCTGGTCTGTAACATTGTTGCTTTGTCTGGTCGTTGGCTACATTGTCCACCTCTAATTTAATAGAATGTAGCTATTACATAAACATCTGGTCTTTCTAGTGCCTGAAAAGTCATACCAGAAGTAAGCTCCGAGCAAATTTGGTTGTATGAAGGGAGGAATAAAGCAGATGGCAATCTTTTCAGGCATGTCTATTCAGAATAAAATTTCTACAGCCAGATTTATGGAAATTCAGAACTCAGTACAAAAACACGTACAGGTGTGATAAAAATTTCTTTCTTTCTTTCTTTCTTTCTTTCTTTCTTTCTTTCTTTCTTTCTTTCTTTACTTATTTATATACTTATTAGCTTCATGTTAATTTCTTCTATGATTTTTATTTATTTATTTATATTGATTATACATATTCATGGGGCAAGAGCTGACTATCAACATCTATGCCCAAGTTGTGCTGAGCAAATCAATGCTATCAGCATGCCCACCACCTCAAATTGCAATTATTCCCTATGTCCCCTACCCAACTTCTCCCCAATGCCTCTCCCCGATCCTGGTAACTGTAAGTCTGGTCTCTCCCTCTACAAGTTCAACACACCACTGTAGTCTTTCTTTCCTTTCTTCTTTCTCTCTTAGCTCCCATGTTATGAGTGAGGACATGTGGTATTTTTCCCTCTGTGCCTGGCTTGTCACTTAAAATAATTTTCTCCAAGCTCATCCATATTGCTGCAAATGACAGAATTTCATTCTTTTTATGGTTGAGTAGTATTCCGTTGTGTATATATATCACATTTTCATATCCAGTCGTCTGTTGATGGACATTTATGTTGGTTTCATATCTTGACTATTGTAAATAGAGCTGTAATGAACATGGGAGTGCATGTATCCCTTCGACATGATGATTTCCATTCCTTTGGGTACATACCCAGAATTGGGATTGCTGGATTAAGATCTATCTGTAATTCTTTAAGAAACCTCCATACTATTTTCCATAGTAACTGTACTAATTTATGGTCCCACCAACAGTATAGAAGAGTTCCTCTGTCTCCACATTCTTGCCAGCATTTTTACTCTCAGGCTCTTTTATTATAGCCAGTCTAACTGGGTGAGATGATACCTCAATGTGGTTTTGATTTGCATTTCCCTAATGATTAGAGAAGTTGAAGTACATGTTTTTCAAGTACTTGTTGGCCATTTGTGTGTTTTCCTCAGAAAAATGTCTATTCAGCTCCTTTGCCCATTTTTTAATTGGGTTATTCGGTTTTTTAACTATGTAGTTGTATGAATTCCTTTTACATTCTGGATATTAGTTCCTAGTCAGATGTATAGTTTGCAAATATTTCCTCTCATTTTGTTGGTTGTCTTTAAACTCTGTTGATTGTTTCCTTTGCTGTGCAGAAGATTTTTCATTTGATATAATCTGATTTATTTAGTTTTTTTGTTGTTTGTGTTTTGGGGATCTTGTTCATAAAGTCTTTGCCCAGTCCAATTTCCTGAAATGTTTCTTCTATGTTTTCCTTTAGGATTTTTATAGTTTCAAGTCTTGTATTTATGTCTTTAATCCATTTTCGGTTGATTTTGGTATATGTTGAGAGGTGCAGGTCTAGTTTCATTCTTCTGCATATGCATGTCTAATTTTCCCAGCACCACTTATTGAAGATTTATTCCCATTTATCCCAGCACCATACATTGCAGTCTTTTCTGCAATCTATGTTCTCATTGTCTTTGTCACAGATGAGTTCGCTGTAAATATGTCGATTGATTTTTGTGTTCTCTATTGTGTTCAATTGGTTTTATTGTCTGTTTTTATGCCAGTACCATCCTGTTTTGGTTGCTATAGCTTTGTAGTATAATTTGAAGTCAGGTAATGTTATGCCTCCAACTTGATTCTTTTTGCTCAGGATTGCTTTGGATATTTGGGGACATTTGTTGTTCCATGTGAATGTTAGGGTTGTGGTTTCTATTCTGTGAAGAATCTCATTGGTATTTTGATGGGGATTCCACTGAATATACAGATTGCTTTGGGTAGTATGGACATTTTTGCAATGTTAATTCTTCAATCCAAGAGCATGGAATGTCTTTCCATCTTTTTGTGTCTTCTTTAATTTCTTTCAGTAGTGATTCATATTTATCATTGTAGAGATATTTCACCTTCTTGGTTAAATTGATTTCTAGGTATTTAATATTTTTGGTGACTTGTAAATGGGCTAGCTTTCTTGATTTCTGTTTCTGCTAGTTTGTTATTGGAGAATAAAACCACTACTGATTTTGGGGTGTAGATTTTGTATCCACAATATTACTGAAATTGTTAATCAGCTCTAAGAGTTTTTTGGTAGAGTATTTAGGTTTTTCTACATATAGCATCATGTCATCTGTGAACAGGGACAGTTTGACTTCATCTTTTCCATTCTGGATGCCTTTTATTTCTTTTCTTGCTTGATTGCTCTTGCTAGCACTTCTAACACTATGACAAATAGGAGTGGTTATAGTGGGCATTCTTGTCTTGTTCCTGTTCTTTTCCTTGTTATTTACTGAAAGCTTTTTCCCATTCAGGATGATATTGGTGGTATTTTGTTGAGAAATTTTACATCTATGTTCATCAAAGATATTGGCCTATAGTTTTCTTTTTTGTAGTTTCTTAGTTGGGAGACTGCTGATTGTTGCTTCAATTTTGTTACTTGTTATTTGTCTATTTAAGCTTTCTATTCCTTCTTGGTTCAGTCTTGGTAGTTTGCTTGTGTCCAGAAATTTATCCATTTCCTCCTGATTTTCAAATTTGTTCGCATTTTTATTTCTGTGGCTTCAGTTGTAATGTCTCTTTTTCATTTCTGATTTTTGTTATTTGGGCCTTTGGGTCTTCTCTCTCCTCCACTTCCTCCTCCTGCTTCTTCTTCTTCTTTTGCTATTAACCTAGCCAATGGATTGTTTATTTTGTGTATCTTCTCAAAGAAACCTTTTTGTATCATTGATCTTTTGTATTGATTTTTGAGTGTCTCTTTCATTTAGTTCTGCTCTGATTTTCATTATTTGTTTTCATGTACTAACTTGGGATTGAATTGTTCTTGTTTTTGTTGTTTTTTGAGGTATAGCATTAGGTCATTTATTTGAAATCTTTCTATTCTTTTGATGTAAGCATATATTGCAATAAACTTCCCTCTTAGTACTTCTTTCGCAGTGTCCCACAAGTTTTGATATGACGTGTCTTTATTTTAGTTAGTTTCAAGAAATTTTCTCATTTCCTTTTTGATTTCCTCTTGGGCCCATTGGTCATTCAGGAGCCTGTTGTTTCATTTACAAGTGTTTGCATACTGTCCTGAGTATACAGAATTTTTTCACTTGGTTTTATTTTCTAGTTTTAATCAATTGTGGTCTGAAAAGGTGCTTTAGATTATTTTGATTTTTTCTATTTATTTTACATTTATTGAGGCTTGATTTGTGACCTAACATGTGGTCTATCCTGGAGAATGTTCCATGTGCTGATGAGAATGTATATTTTGTAGTTGTTAGATGAAATATTCTGTAGATCTGCCAGGTCCAATTGGTATAAAGTGTAGTTTAAATCCTGTGTTCCTCTGTTGATTTGTTGGTTAGATGATCTGTCCAGTGCTGACAGAGAGGTGTTCAGGTTCCCCACTAGTATTTCATTAGTGTCTATCTTTTTCTTTAGGCCTAATAGTGTTTGCTTTATATATCTGGGTACTCTTGGCGGGAATGTAAATTGGTGCAGCCTTTATGGAAGACAATATGGAGCTTCTTTAGAAAGTTAAAAACAGAACTACCATGGGACCCAGCAATCCCTCTTCTGGTATATACAAAAAGGAAACAAAGTCAGTACTTTGTAAAAATATCTGCACTCCCATGTTCATTGCAGCATTATTTGCATTAATCAAGATATGAAAACAATCTAAGTGTCCATCAGTGAATGAATGGATAAAAAAATGGACATATATATAATTTACATATATATGTATAATTCAGCCTTAAAAAATGGGGGATCCTGCCATTTGCAACATGGATAAACCTGATGACATTGTGCTAAGTGAAATAAACCAAGCATAGAAAGACAAATACTGCAGAATCTTACTTATATGTGTGTTCAATATGAAGTGAACTCTTTGTTCACTTCCAGCTATCCAAAATACTGAAAGGACAGGCCATGGGGAAGAAGGTGGCCCTGGCCCCTGCTGTTGTAAAGAAGCAGGAGGCCTAGAAGGTGGTAAAACCATTTGTTTGAGAAAAGGCTTAAAAATTTCAGCATCGGACAGGATATCCAGCCCAAAAGGGACCTCATGCACTTTGTCAAATGGTCCCACTACATCCATCTGCAACATTAAAGGGCTATCCTCTTTAAGCGGCTGAACGTGCCTCCTGTGATTAACCAGTTCACCCAGGCCTTAGACAGCCAAACAGCTATTTGTCTGCTTAAGCTTGCCCACAAATACAGACCAGAGACAAAGCAAGAGAAGAAGCAGAGGCTATTGCCTTGGGTTGAGAAGAAAGCTTCCGACAAGGCGGATGTCCTCACAAAGAGATCACCTGTCCTTCGAGCAGGTGGAGAACAAGAAGGCTCAGCTGGTAGTGATTGCACATGATATGGATCCCATTGAGGTGGTTGTTTTCCTGCCTGCCCGACTGCATTATCAAGGGGAGGGCCAGACTGGGACTTCTAGTCAACAGGAAAACCTATACCACCGTTGCCTTCATGCAGGTTAACTCAGAATACAAAGGAGCTCTGACTAAGCTGGTGGGAGCTATCAGGAACAACTACAATGACAGATATGATGAGACCTGCCATCACTGGGGATGCAATGTCCTGGGTCCAAAACAGTGACTTGCATGGCCAAGCTGGAAAAAGCAAAGGCTAAAGAATTTGCCACTAAACTGAGTTAAATGTATACTGTTGAGTTTTCTGTACATAAAATAATAAAAATTTTCCTTCAGAAAAATACAAAGTCAAATACACAAAAGCAGGCAGACAGGGAAACAGAGTAAAATAGTGGTTACCAGTGGATGAGGATGATGGGAAGACATAGGTAAAAGGGTACAAAGTCGCAGTTATGTTGGATGAATAAATAGAGAGATCAAATGTACATAATGAGGACTATAGTTAGTAATATTTTATTGTATACTGGAAATTTGATAAGAGAGTAGATTTTAGGTTCTCTTACCACAGACAAAAAAGGTAACTACGTGAGATGATGGGTACATTAATTTGTGTGACTGTAGTAATTATTTCACTATGTATATGTATATCAAAATGTCATTTGTACACCTTAAATATAGACAATAAAAAAATGGCAAGAGTAAACAAAACATTACACACCTATCAGAATGGCCAAAGTCCAGAACACCGACTACATCAAATCCTGGCAAGGATGTGGAGCAACAGGATCTGTCATTCATTACTGGTGGGAATGCAAATTGGTACAGCTACTTTAGAAGACAGTTTGGCAATTTCATACAAAACTAAATATACTCTTACCATACAATTCAGCATTCATACTCCCTGGTATTTACCCAAAGAAGTTGAGAAATCATGTTTATACAAAACCTGCACTCAGATTTTCATGCAGCTTATTATAATTGCCCAAACTTGGAAGCAGCCATGATGTCTTTCAGTAGGTAAATTGATAAATAAACTGTTATACATCCAGACAATGGAATATTATTAATCATAAGAAGAAATGATCCAACAAGCCATGAAAAAACATGGAGGACACTTAAGTGCATATTACTTAATATAAGAAGTCAATTTTAACTCTACTCAGCCATCTGCCATGTGACACCCTGCATTGCTGTCACCACCCATCAACAAGGCCCTTTCCAGATGTATTCTCTGGACTTTGAACTTCCCAGCCTCCAAAACTAAAAGTCAAAAACTGAAGAAAAGAGAAATTTTGAAGATGGTGACGGGTCAGGAGCGGGGGCACCAGAAGACGGCATGAGCCTGAGAGGTGTGAGCTGTGCTGCCAGAGTGCTACTTGCATTTACAAGAGCAACAAAAAATGAATAAGTCTTTGATCAACTAATCTACAACTATAAAAAAGCAACTACAGACTCGAGGTTTAGGGCCGGCATAAAAGAGGATTCCTGGGAGCGCCTGAGATGCACTGCGGGACGAGTGAGCAGCCTGAGGCAGCAGTGGCTGAGAACTGAGACTGCGACAACACAGAAATGGAGAGGGAGCCGCTTGGCAGGCTCAGCTCTGTGAGTGACCCCCAGCCCGGCCCTGCCTGTGGGGCAGACGCCCATCTGGCTTCTGCCTAACCCACTGGACCAGTCACCGGCCTGGGGCTGCCTCCATTTTCTCAGGTGGGGGCGGAGCAGGCCAGCTCGGCCAGGCCTGCCCTCCTCCCACAGCTCGGCTCCTCACTGAGCCTTCCCACTTCCTTGCCCCAGCATGGGGCCTCCCGGGGCCTGTGGGCCGGCCTACCATCCCATTCACCCTGTGGTTCTCTGGTGGGGCTAGTGGTGGGGGGAGAACCAGCCAGTGTCAGGAGGTCAGGGAAGAGTGGGCCAGGCAGACTATTACTCCACCGCACCCTGGGCTCTGCCCCCGGTAAACTTCCTGTTACAGGGAGGCAGATACCATCTCTGTGGCCATCAGTTCGGAAAAATGCCTAACTGATTTCTGATTAGGAAAACTGTGATTGGAGTGCTCCCGAGCTCGCTTGAACCTGCTGGAGAGCTGACTGCAGGCGGACGCCGGAGTCAGTCTGCGCCGGGGGGATTCAAAGAGGAACTGTGTGCTGCAGGCTCCTCCCCCGAGGAGCTCATGCTCCGGTGTGGGAGATAAGACAAGCACACCGATAACTGCAATAACAGGAGGAAGGTGATTAGTCCTGAGAAAGCCCTATACAGTGCTGCAAAGCCACCCAGAGTGATCGGTCGTCTACGACTAGCAGAAACCTGAAAGACCTCCTGGGCGGGGCAGGGCCAAGCAGGGGCTTGAAGGCCAGGCTGATAGACAAGGGTTGCAGAAGACATGACCCAGCCTAGTCAAGAGCGCACAGAGGAGGGAGGTGGCCGGTTAGGGAGGCGAAGACTCAGCAGAAAACACACACCCTGTGGGCCGCCTCTGCGAGGTCCAACAGCCCCTCCTAGTGCACACAGAGATGTCCGGCTAGAAAGGTGGAGACTTGGCAGAAAACACACACCCTGTGGGGCCGCCTGGGCATGATCCAGCAGCCAGGGCCAGAACACATGGAACAGGGAGAACTGCTACACAGGAAGTGGAAGCTCAGTGGAGACCACACACCCTGTGGTACCACCCCATGATATAGCAGCCCAGCAGAGTCCAAGCTGACCAGAGTGGTGGCTCCCCAGAGGGGCTCAAGACGTGAGGCAACCACACACACAAGACATTAGAGGCCAACTGAGCAGTCACAGAGGTAGCCATACCAAATTGACAAACACAACCATACCTTAGTTGGCTAATAGGGTCAAACCTGTGCACAGTGAAACCCCCTGCCAAAATGAATAAACATTCAAAAAAAGATACCAGAAACACAAAAAACCAAGAAAGTACATGACCAAAAGTTAATAAATCTCAAACTCTAGATCCTATAGAACAAGAAGCCCTTAAAATGAATGACAAGGAATTTCGAGTGATAATTCTAAAGAAACTGAATGAGATA
>NW_007732017.1:98943-100131 GCF_000696425.1 Galeopterus variegatus
TGCATGAGAGAAGCCTCAAATCACCTATAAGGGAGCCCCAATCAAGCTAACATCAGACTTCTCATCACAAACCCTAAAAGCTAGAAAGGAATGGGACGATATATTCAAAATACTAAAGGAAAAGATTTCCAGCCAAGAATACTCTACCCTGCAAGGCTGTACTTCTGAAATGAAGTGCAAGTAGTTTATTTCTCAGAGAAACAAAAACTGCGGGAGTTCACCACCACATGACCACCCTTACAAGAAATTCTCAAGAGAGTACTGGGATTGGTTTCTGAAAAATAACTACCACTGCCATAAAAATTCAAGTAAAATCAAAATCCACTAGTATAATAAAAATGACAATCATGAAAAGAAAACAAACAGACAAAAACACTATCTACAACCTAAGGAACCAAGAAACACAGAAAACAAAAAGCAAAGCAGAAAGCAAGGAACAAAAGACACCTAAGACAACCAAACAACCAATAAAATGATATGAATAAATCAACACCTTTCAATAACAACTCTTAATGTAAAAGGTTTAAATACCCCAATCAAAGACACAGATTTGCTGAATGGATTAGAAACGAGGACCCAACTATATGCTGCCTACAACAGACCCACCTCACCCATAAAGACTCACATAGTCTAAGAGTGAAAGGATGGAAAAAGATCTTCCATGCAAACAGAAAAAAAAAAAAAAAACGTGCTGGAGTAGCTATTCTCATATCTGACAAAATAGACTTTAAACTAAAAACCATAAAAAGCAATAATGAGGGCCACTACAGAATGATAAAAGGACTGATGCATTAAGTAGACATAACAATCATAAATATGTACACACCCAATGTTGGAGGAGCCAGATTTATAAAACAATCTCTATTAGACCTAAAGAAGGAAATAGACACTAGTACCATAATGGCAGGGGACCTGAATACCCCACTGTCAATATTGGACAGATCATCTAGGCAAAGAATCAGCAGAGAAATACAAGATCTTAACAATACTCTAGACCAATTGGACTTGGCAGATATCTACAGAACATTCCATCCAACATCCTTAGAATATTCATTCTTCTCATCAGCACATGGATCATTCTCCAGGATAGATCACATATTAGGACACAAATCGAATTATCCCATGTATTTTCTCAGACCACAATGGATTAAAACTAGAAATCAATAACAAATGAAACTCTGGAAACTA
>NW_007732017.1:100318-100825 GCF_000696425.1 Galeopterus variegatus
TCTTGTATTGGAAGAATCAACATAGTGAAAATGTCCATACGACCCAAAGTGATATACAAATTCAATGCGATCCCCATCAAAATTCCCATGACATTTTTCTCAGAAATGGAAAGAACTCTCCAGACATTAAGTATGGAATAACAAAAGACCACGCATAGCCAAAGCAAGGCTGAGCAAAAAAAAATACAGCTGGAAGCATAACACTACCTGACTTTAAACTATACTACAAAGCTATAATAACCAAAACAGTATGGTACTGGCATAAAAACAGACACACTGATCAATGGAATAGAATAGAGAATCCAGAGATCAACCCACATACTTACTGCCATCTGATCTTTGACAAAGGCACCAAGCCTATTCACTGTGGTAGGGACTGCCTCTTCAGCAAATGGTGTGGGATAACTGGATATCCATATGCAGGAGAAAGAAACTAGACCCATACGTCTCACCATATACTAAAATCAACTCAAAATGGATTAAGGATTTTAATATACACCCTGAAAC
>NW_007732017.1:102098-126127 GCF_000696425.1 Galeopterus variegatus
CGTTGCTCCCACGCCTCGCTCAGCCAGTGAGCGGGAACCGGTCTGTATGTGGGATCCGAACCCTCGGGCGGGAGCGCCGCTGCGCTTCCCAAGCAGTGCACTATCCAGTGCGCCACCGGGCCGGCCCAAGAAATCAATTTTAAAAGGCTATATACTATATGATCCCAACTATATGACATTCGGGAAATGGCAAAACTATGGAGACGGTCAAAAAGATCAGTGGTTGCCAGGGGTTAGTGAGGAAAGAAGGATGAATAGGCAGAGTACAGAGGATTTTTAGGACAGTGAAAATACTCTGTGGTACTATAATGGTGGATATATGTCATAAATTTGTTCAAACCCACAGAATGTACATCAAGAGTGAACACTAATGTAAACAATGGACTCTGGATGGTAACAATATGTCAGTGTAGGTTCATCAATTGTAACAAAATGAACCACTCTGGAGGGGGACATTGATAATGGGAGAAGCTACGCATATGTTGGGGCAGAGGGTATATGGGATACCTCTGTACCTTCTTCTTGATTTTGCTGTGAATCTAAAATAGCTCTAAAAAATAAAGTATTTAAAAAAATGGCAAGAGGTAGCTGGGTCTAGCTTATGCAGGAAATTTTCAGCCATGTTGGGAGGTTTTGCTATTTTCTACTGCTAGCTGCTTTTATTGTTGTCATATCTGTCACGTGTACATATGCTTAATGACTTTTCGGCTACTTTTTGGGAGGACTGTATAGGTGCTGTCACACGATGGTCTAAGCTTCTTTTAAAAGATGATTTGATAACCATGTTATTAGTTGCTGTATAGAAAACAAATTTCAAACCTTGTAAATCTTTAATAAAATTTACTCATCTGTCTTCTAATTATAAAATGAAATTCATGTTTACATTAACACATCTTGCAAGAATGCTTATTACATGCATATATCACACTTAAAATCTTTTCTTCTGATATCTTCCTATAATTCGGCTATTCAAATATGAACAAATGATAAAAAAAATGTAAATATTCTGTACAAGGCAACCAATCACCAGTATGTGAGACTACAGTTATTATCCTTTAGCTGAACAATGTCTTGGTGAATTGAAGACTAGTTACTTATACAACACCAGTTTTAAAAGTAAAGATGTGATCAACAAGCAAAAATCATTTGCATTTCTCTACAATAGCAATGAAGAATCCAAAAAGGAAATTGCAAATATAATTTAATTTGCAACAGTATCAAAAAGAATAAAATGGTCAATAACAAATTTAATCAAAGAAGAGCAAGATGTGCACACTAAACACTACAAAAAATTGCTGAAAGAAATTAAAGAAGACCAAAACAAAGGGGAAGACATTTCATGTTTATGTGTTGGAAGATTTAATATTGTTAATGTGACAATACCACCCAAAGGGATCTACAGATTCAATGCAATTCCTAACAAAACCAACATACATTTTGTATAAATTGAAAAGCTAGTCCTCAAAATCATATGAAATTATAAGTGACCCGAAATAGCCAGAATGATCTTGAAAAAAGGACAAAGTTGGAAGACTCACACTTCCTGATTTCAAAACTTACTATAAAGATGCAGCAATCAAAAATATGTACTGGCATGAGGTGAGGATAGACATATAGAAGAATGGAATAGAATTGATACTACAAAAATCAGTCCATACATTTATGGCCAGTTGATTTTTGACAAGGGTAGGAAAAGAATACTGTTTTTAACTAATAGTATTGTGGCAACTGGATATCCACATCAACAAGAATAAAGTTGAACTTTTACCTCACACAATTTACAAACAATAACTCAAAATGAATCAAAAAAATCAATGTAAGAGCTAAAACAATAAAACTCAGAAGAATTCATAGGGGTAAATTTCTATGACCTTGGATTTTTCAATGGGTTCTTAGATAAAAACACTAAAAGTACACGTAGCATAAGAAAAAATAGATAAATTGGATTTTATCAAAATTATATTTATTTGTGCCTCAAAAGACCTATCAAGAAAGTGAAATGACAACCTCCAAAATGGGAGAAAATGTTTGCAAATCAATATCTGATAACAGTCTAGTATCCAGAATATATAAAGAACTCTTGGAACTCAACAACTAAAAGATAAACAATACAGTTAGAAAATTGGCAAAGAATGTAAATAGACATTTGTTCAAAGAAGATATACAAATGGCCAACGAGCACTTGAAAAGTACATTAGTCATTAAGAAATGCAAATCAAACCCACAATGAGCCATCCTTTTATACCCACTATAATGGCAATAATAACAATAGTAATAAAATGGAGAGTAGCAAGTGTTGCCAGGGATGTGGAAAAAATGAAACCTTTATATATTTCTGATGGGAATGTGAAATGGTACAACCACTGTGGAAAACAATTTGGCAGTTCTTCACCAAGGTAAACATAGAACTACCACATGACCTAGCAATTCCATTGCTAGTTATGTACCCTAAAATTCGAAAACAGGTATTTCAAGCAGATGCTTAGACGCAAATGTTCCTAGTGAGTTTTCACAATTGCAAAATGATGGAAACAACCTAAATGTTCATCAATTGATAAATGGATAAATAAAATGTGATATATCCATGTAATGGAATATTATTCAGTCATTAAAAAGGATTGATGTACTGATCCATGCTACAACATGGATAAACCTTGAAAACATACCAAGTGGAAGAAGTCAGACACAAAAAGTTCACATATTATTTGCCTCCATTTATGTGAAATATCCAGGACAGGTGATAAAGTTTGGGTATGTTGTCCCCCCAAAGCTCATGTTGAAATCTGATCCCCAGTGTGGCAGTGTTGGTACTTGTTTGGGTCATAGGGGGCAGATTCCTTGTGAATGGATTAACACTCTCCTTGAGGGGTCTGTAGTGAGTGAGTTCTCTATTAGTTCCCGTGAGAGCTGGTTTTTCAAAAGGACCCTGCTGCCTCTCCTCTCTTTCTCTTGCTTCCTCTCGCCATGTGATCTGCTTGTGCCTGCCAGATGCCTGCCACTTTCCACCATGAGTGGAAGCAGCCTGAGACCCACACTAGATGCAGCTGTCCCAGAATCATGAGCCAAATAAACCTCTTTTCTTTATAAATCACCCAGTCTCAGGTATTCTGTTACAGCAACACAAAAACGGACTAATGCAATAAGTAAATCTAAGAGACAGAAAATATTAGTGGTTGTCAGGGGCTGGGAAAGGGAAAAATGGGGAGTGACTGCTTAATTGGTGTGGGGGTCTCTTTTGTGGTTCATGAAAGAGATCTGGAACTAGATAGAGGTGGTGGTTGCATGACATTATGAATGTACTAAATTCCACTAAATTTTACACTTTGAAATGGTAAACTTTGGGGTATGTAGATTTTACTTCAATAAGGAAGCTTAAAACAAACGAAAATTAAAAAAAAATAAAATATTGTTATGGGTTGAATTGAATTGTGTCTTCCCCCAAAATATATGCTGGAGTACTAGCCACCAGCACCTCAGAATATGACCTTATTTGGAAATAGTGTCTCTACAGAGGTAATCAAGTTAAAATGAGGTCATTAGGGTAGACCCTAATCTAATATGACCAGTGTTATTATAAAAAAGGAAAAATTTGTCACAGAGAAAAACACACAAAGAAAAAAAGTGATGTGCAGTGAAAGGGTTTATGTTCTATAATAGATATAAAAGCAGAAAAATTGGAATAAAAATGAGTAAAATTCTACACGGATAGTACAGATGAAAGTGAATAAAGGTATAGGTGTGATCAGGAAAGGCTTTAAAGAGATGACCTTTTAATTTATTCTTGAAAAGATGAAGCTGAGCATAGGGTATAAAGGGACATTCCAGAAAGAGGGAGGAGAGTGAAAATGGTTCAACGTATGCAAATCAATAAATGTAATACATTGTCGGGGTAGGGGGGACTCGGCCCCCGCATCCGGTGCCCCAACAACTAGCTAAACCACGCTTGGCTCAAGGGAACGAAGCCGAAGATTACTCCCTGCCTCCTCCTCCCTGTGCAAGAGGGAGCGGGGCAGGAGAGCCCAGGAGATAGGTAAGTGCAGCCACCGGCCCCTACCCGGCTCACAAAGGAACACTCAGACGCGGTGTGGGTTCTGTCAAGCAGTTCTGTTTATTCAACTCAAAGCCTACATATTTATGCATAAATGGGCTAAATGGGAGGGGGATTCTGGCAGAGGGTCTCCACCTAACAAGCCAGTCACCCTATAGGTCATGCGTGCATGCATGGCTCCTGCCTATGCTTATAGTAAAGATCATGAAGTGTCCACGAGCCCGGAAGGCTCTCTGCACCAATGATGCTAAGCCCCATAAATGGTGTGAGGTTTTACCCGACACCATAGTCACTCCCCCTTTACATCCTCCAGGCACCATCCTGAACATGTGTGAAGAACAAAGAAGGGAACAAGCAGTTGTCATTAGGTGTAGCAACCATCTGTGCCAGGAAGGTAGCTGCCACCCAATAATACATCACATCAACAGAATGAAGGAAAAAAAACAACCATAAGATCATTTCAACAGATGCAGAAAAAGCACTTGATAAAATCCAACACCCCTTCAGGATAAAACATTCAACAATTTAGTTATAGAAGGAATGTACTTCAACACAATAAAGTCATATACAATAAAGCCACGGTTAATATCATACTGTATGAACAAAATTTGAAAGCTTTTAGTCTAAGATCTGGAACAAGGTGACGGGTGAAGCCACTAGGCAGGCCTGCAGAAAGGGGATCCAGCCAGCCATTTCTCAGGTGGTGGAAAAGGCTGCTAAGAGGCCTGCTGAGAGGGGGCCTGGCCAAAGTCTTCATGGGTGGTGGGCAAGGCCACGAGGCAGGCATGAAAGGGGGGGCCCTGCCAACCGCTTCTTGGGCAGTGGTTGAGGCCATTAGGCAGGTCCACAGAGAGAAGGCATAGCCAGCTGCTTCTTGGGTGGTGGGTGAGGTCAAGAAGTGAGCCTGTTGAGAGGGGGCCTGGCCAGCCACTTCTCAGGTAGTGGAGACCATCATGTTAAATGAAATAAGCCAGACATAGAAAGACAAATACCACATGATCTCCCTCATATGTGGAACCTAACGAAAAAAAAGTGGTCTCACAGAAGTAGAGAGCAGAAAGAATAATGGTTACCAGAGCTGGGGAAGGGAGTGTGAATCAATGTACAGCATATGCATGTATTGAAACAAGACACGGTTCCCCACATATGTGTACAATTAAATGTTAAAATAATAAAAAAGGAAAGTTGGGGAATGAGATGTTTATAAGTGTGCTGAAAAGCTTAAGCAAATTATTTGGATTCTAGAAGGCCATGTACACATATAGACAGACTGAGAAAGCCCTAAGCTCTCACTCATGGTTTACCTTGAGGCTATGCACAATCAGGAAGTGAAGGATAAGGGTGGAATTGTAAACAGACAATAAAAACTGTTTTGGAGGAAGCCTAGAAGTTGGACTTGCTAGATAAAGACATTATGCATGAATAACTAAAGCAAGGTATGAGAGTAATGGCTCACTAAATGAAGAATATCAGCAAAGACATATAAATTAATTTTAAAAGTACATAGAAAAAGAAAGACATAGAAATTCTGAAATCTAAAAATACAATAACAGCACTGAACAATTTACTAAAGGAGCTTATGTTAGCTTGCTAGGGTTGGCATAACAAAATACTACAGACTGAGTGGCTTAAACAACAGAAAATTATTTTCAAGCCCCTGGGATTGGGTTATTGTAGCCTCTCCGGTGAATGCATTAAGCCTGGAGATGGACTATGGCTGGTGGCTCCAGGGCAGTGGCTCTGGTTTCAAGATGGTGCTGGATTGCACTGGCTTAGATCAAGAGGGTGGGAGGTGGAGAACACATGATGCATTCTCCTGTTCCAGAGCAACAGAGTACGTGTGTTCTAGGCAGCTCCCCAAACTTGGCTCTGCACTTGCAAGTGCTGTGGGATCTCCCTGAAGTAGGAACTGCTGACCTCTGTGGTGAGGATGGGGGTTGCTGTGGGCCTTCTTTCTATGTTTTCCCCAGAAGGGAAAGTTCTTGCTGCACTGATCCCACTGATGGAGACTTGGTAGCTGAGGATGTATGCCTCTCTCTCCTCTCTATGCTGCCATCCTGAGCTTTAGTGCTCCATAGTGATCTCACTTGTCTTCTGCTGCATTTCTGTGCTCTCCCACAGATACTTATGTCAGTATTGAACTGTCTGTTAGTTCTGGTCCTTTTCTGTGAGAAGGATGTGCCCTGGGAACCTCTAGTCAGCCATCTTACCCGCTGTGCTCCATTATCTTTTTTTACTTTCCTTAGTTTGAAGCCTATTTTATTTGATATAAGCATAGCTACACTTGCTTTTTTGTGTTTTTTTGTTGTTGTTGTTGTTTTGGTTTTTATTTGCATGAAATATTTTTTTCTGTCCCTTCACTTTTAGTTGATATGTGTCCTTATAGGTGAAGTCAGTTTCTTTTAGGCAGAATATTGTTTGTTCTTGTTTTATAATCCATTCAGTCATTTTGTATCTTTTAATTAAGAAATTTAATCCATTTACATTTAAATTTATTATTGATATATGGGGACTTATTACTGCATCTCTTGTATGACTTTTGGTAATTTTTAAAATTTTGAAAATGTTCACTCTGACAATCTTTGCCTGTGGTCTTATTGCTTTTAAAAGGAGAGAATTTTCAGGGGTCCTTACTCTACCATACCTGTTGACATCACTCCAACCTATCAACTTTTTTTCTAAGTAATAGACTTTGTTTTTATAGTATTTTTAGGTTTAAAGAGAAATTGAGGAGAAAGTACAGATAGCTCCCAAAACCCACCCTCACACAAATATCCACACACCCACACAGTTTCTCCTGTTATTAACATGTTACGTTAGTGTGGTACATTTGTTACAGTTATAAACTAATATTGATCTATTATTATTAACTCAATTTTACATTATATTTTGTTTTGTACAGTTCTATGGGCTTTGCTAAATGCATAATGTCATCTATTCACCATGACAGTATCATACAGAATAGTTTCATTGGCTTAAAAATCCTCTGTGCTCCTAATCTATTGATTTTAATTTGTTTGTGGTCTCAGAAATTACTCTCTATGCTTTCATTCTTCCAAAAATTATTGAGAATTAGTTAATGGTTAACTATATGATCTATTTTGGTGAACATAGCATAGATACTTGAGAAGAAGGGTCATTTTGTAGTTGGTTCTGATGCTATACTGATATAAATTAGATCAAGCTTGTTAATATTGCTATTCAAATTTTCTCAATCATTACTATTTTAATCTAATTATTATATCAGTTTTTGAAAAAGAAATATCAAAATCCTTATGATTTTGGATTCATCTAGTTTTCCCTTTAGATCTGTACTTTTTTGCTTCATATATTTTGAAGCCTTGTTATTAGGTAAATACACATTTAGAATTTTTATATGTTTTTGATAATTTGACTTACTTATTGTTAATGTCCCTTTTAAATTTATGGCACTGTTATTTCTCTTGAAGTGTACTTTAGTAGTTACATAGCACACTAGCTTTCTTATGCTTGGTGATTGGATCTTGTAAAGTTTTCCATCCTTTTACTTTCATCCTGTCTGTGTCTTTATATTTCAAGTATGTTTCCATAAACCCCATTTACTTAGGCTCTACTCGAATCCGACAATCTCTGCTTTAATTACAGTGTTTAATTCATTTACTTAATCATATGTTGTGTATCAGTCTACCCCCTTGGTATTTATTTTCTATATAACCCATCTGTTCTTTGTTTCTCTGTTCTTATTTTATCATTTTTCTAGTGTTTAAATAATATTTTGTTTTTCTCCTCTGTTGACTTACTTTTATTATTTTTATATTTTTAGTGGTTGCTAGAGATATTACAGTATGCATCTTTAACTTATTAGAAAATATTTTCAAATAATTTATACTATTTTATAAAAACGTAAGTACCTTACAATAGGATAATTCCATTTAGACCCTCTTTCTCTTTGTGTCCTCAAAGCTACATATTTAACTAATTTAGTTTATTTATATTATTTTTATAAGCCCCCAATACACAGTTACTTTTATCCTTTTAATGAGTTAATAGTCTTTTAAATAAATGTAATAAATACATATATAATACAGAAAAATAAAAGGTCATTTGTAATTACCCACATGTTTACCCCTTCTGCTGCTTTTTATTCCTTCTGCAGATCTGGATTTCCATCAAATTTCATTTCCATTTAGCCTGAAGTACTTCTTTTTGCATTTCTTGGCCGTATGTCTGGTAATGATGAATTATCTCATTTTTTGTCTATCTAAAAAATTATTTATTTTGCTGTCATGTATGAAGGACGTTTTTGCTGAATATAGAATTCTTTTTTTCTTTTTTTTGAATTCCATCCTACTACCTACATGCTTATTAAATCTCTAAGTGGCTCTGTGGACATTCCAAAACCAAAAACTTATCAAAGTGCTATTTTATTTATTTATTTTTAAATTTTATTTTGTCAATATACAATGTGGTTGATTATTGTGGCCCATTACCGAAACCTCCCTCCCTCCTCCCTCTCCCCCCTCCCACCCAACAATGTTCTTTCTGTTTGCTTGTCTTATCAACTTCAAGGAATTGTAATAGCTATGTCTTCTTCACCCCCCCACCCCGTTTTTTTTTGTGTGTGAATTTATGTATTTATTTTTAGCTCACACCAATAAGTGAGAACATGTGATATTTCTCTTTCTGTGCCTGACTTGTTTCACTTAATATAATTCTCTCTAGGTCCATCCATGTCGTTGCAAATGGCAGTATTTCATTCTTTTTTATGGCTGAGTAGTATTCCATTATGCAGATATACCACATTTTCTGTATCCACTCATCCGATGATGGCCATTTGGGCTGGTTCCAACTCTTAGCTATCGTAAAGAGTGCTACAATGAACATTGGGGAAGAGGTATACCTTTGACTTGACGATTTCCATTCCTCTGGGTATATTGCCAGCAGTGGGATAGCTAGGTCATATGGTAGATCTATCTGCAATTGTTTGAGGAACCTTCATACCATTTTCCATAGAGGCTGCACCATTTTGCAATCCCACCAACAATGTATGAGGGTTCCTTTTTCTCTACAACCTCGCCAGCATTTATTGTTCAGAGTCTTTTGGATTTTAGCCATCCTAACTGGGGTGAGATGGTATCTCAGTGTGGTTTTGATTTGCATTTCCCAAATGCTGAGTGATGTTGAGCATTTTTTCATATGACTGTTGGCCATTTGTATATCTTCCTTAGAGAAATGCCTATTTACCTCTTTTGCCCATTTTTTAATTGGATTGATTTTTTTTTGCTGTAAAGTTGTTTGAGTTCCTTGTATATTCTGGATATTCATCCTTTGTCAGATGTATATTTTGCAAATATTTTCTCCCACTCTGTTGGTTGTCTTTTAGCTCTGTTAATTGTTTCTTTTGCTGTGCAGAAGCTTTTTAGTTTGATATAATCCCATTTGTTTATTTTTCCTTTGGTTGCCCGTGCTTTTGGGGTCATATTCATGAAGTCTGTGCCCAGCCCTATTTGCTGAAGGGTTTCTCCTATGTTTTCTTTAATAAGTTTTATTGTTTCAGGATGTATATTTAAATCTTTAATCCATTTTGAGTTGATTTTAGTACAAGGTGAGAGATATGGGTCTAGTTTCAATCTCCTGCAAATGGATAACCAGTTATCCCAGCACCCTTTGCTGAAGAGGGAGTCCCGACCCCAGTGAATAGACTTGATGCCTTTGTCGAAGATCAAATGGCAGTAAGTGCGTGGGTTGATTTCAGGGTGCTCTATTCTATTCCATTGATCAGAGTCTCTGAAGAGGTAGTCTCTTCCCCAGTGTATAGGCCTGTTACCTTTGTCAAAGATCAGATTGCTGTAGGTGTGTGGGTTGATTTCTGGATTCTCTATTCTATTCCATTGATCAGTGTGTGTTTTTATGCCAGTACCATGCTGTTTTGGTTATTATAGCTTTTTAGTATAGTTTACAGTCAGGTAGTGTTATGCCTCCAGCTTTATTTATTTACTTTTTTGCTCAGCATTGCTTTGGCTATGTGTGGTCTTTTCTTATTCTGCTCAGTTGGCCACTAGTGCCTTGTGTGTGTGGTTGCCTCGGGTCTTGGGCCTCTCCGGGGAGCCACCTCTCTGGTCAGGTTGGACTCGGCTGGGCTGCTGGGTCATGGGGTGGTACCGCAGGGTGTGTGGTCTAGTTTTGGAGGCTAGGAAGTCCAAGGTCCAGTGAACACATCTGGTGAAGACCTTCTTCCTGGTAAAGTTTCTCTATAGCAACTCTTGGCCTTTCCAAGCAGGCAGAAAATCTCCAATCAGTTTGGGCGGGACTACCTCAGGGGTTTCAGGATAGCCCCCAGTTCTTTGGCCAGGCATTAGCTCAAGACTTATCTGAATATAAAATTCTTGGTTGCAGCTTTTTTCCTCTGAGCACCTTACAAATGTTTCTCCATTTTGTTTTTTGCTTGGTCATTTCTATCAAGAAGTCAGCCAGCATTCTTGTCATTTTATGCAATGTGTCTTTTTCCTTACTCTGATGGCTGTTAAGAATTTCTCTTTATGTTTGGTTTTAAGCAGTTTGACTATGGAGTAGATACTCATGAGCTTCTTTTGATCTACTCTTCAGGGGTTTAACCGAGGTTCTTAGTTCTGTGGCTTGATACCGTTCATCATTTAAAAAAACTTTTAAGCTTATTTTTCTTTAAATATTTCTTCTGCCCCACCCTCTGTATACTTCCATTTGGAACTCTAATTACACATATATTATACTATATAATATTATCCCACAGATCTCATTTGATTGGTTTCTTTTTGTTTTGCCTTTGTTACAATTCAGTGACTCAAGTATTTTCCTCTGCTGTATCCAATGTGCTCTTAAGCCCATCAAATTTACTCCACCTCCCTAATACTGTAGTATTCTCTGTAGCATTTCCATTTTAGTTTGTCTTTTTAAAAATTTTATTATTATAATTTCCATTTATTTAATGAAAATTTCTCCCATTAATGCATGTTTTCTATCTTTTGTACTAAATCCTTTATTATTTTAGAAGCATTTTGTATTAATTTCAACACCTTGGCCATCTTTTAATCTTTTACTCTTAACTATTTACACTCTTGTCCATCTATCAGATTTTGTTATTTCTTTGAGTGTCTTTTAAAAATTAAGTTATTTTTTAATTGTACATTTTTATGGGATACAGTTTGTTGTTTCAATACATGCATATATTGTATAATAATCCAATCAGAATAGTTAGCATATATATCACCTAAATATTTATCATTTCTTTATGGTTATAACATTCATGATCCTTTTTTCTGGCTATCTTGAAATACACAATGCCATATTATTAGCTTTGTTCACTCCAGGGCACCAGAACTTATTTTTCCTATCTAACTGTAACTTTGTAACTTCGTACCCTTTTACCAATTTCTCCCTATATCCCTGCCTCCTCCTTTTCCCTGCCTCTGGTAACTGTTCTATGTTTGAATGTCTTTTAATTTTTTATTACTTGCTAGACATTATACGAGGGGTCTTCAAAAAATTAATGGAAAGGTTTGTATTATCTTTTAATTCATTTTTTTCTACAAAATTTTTGAAGTATCCTTGTATGTTTAAGAAAAATAATGATTAAAGTAAATAATGTTCGCATACAGGAAAAAGGTATATTCATTCTCTGTCAGGCTGTGAGTGTGGGAGGCTGGTTTTGGCTTTGTTCCAGTTTTATTTAAATTTAATTTTCCATGGAATTTAATTGTTTTCGGGTGGGGTTATGTATTTCTCTTCAGAATCGTTTGAAATCTGAGCACTGGGGTGAGTGTAGTTCTTTTAATGCTTCAGCTCTTTGATGAATTTTAAAAGCTTACTTGGATTGTTCTAATTGTTAGCATGTGAATAATGGCTGTATGCAACTTTCCACGCTATAAATGTAAATCCAGTATTTTAATAAAGGATTTAGTCTTGCTTCTCTAACTTGTGAAATCTATGGCATCTATAAAAACCATGTATGGGGTAAATCCAGAGATTACACTAAGGTAGACTTACTCTCAAGCCTAGGCTGTACATTGTAACTTATTTCCTAGATCCTGGATAAAGAAAGTGTAGTGCACTAACTGAATTATTCATGATCTTAGCATAGCTCCAAAATTATGATTAAATGCAATGAAAAGTTTGTGTTAAACTTCCAACTTTCTGATTTGCTGTCAGAGTGTTGCCATTAAAATTAATTTTGAATGAGATTCAGCTCCTAATTACTCTCAAGAATTAAGTCACAAATACCAGCTGTATCCTCTAAGGGTAGATTTTTGTGATGTGAGTTGAAGCACTTTTCTCACTAGGGGAAGCATCAGGATGTCAGAGCTTGAATTAGAAACCCTTAAAAAAATAAAAAGCAATGAAGAAGATTGCTTTTTTTTCTTTTGCCTCAAAAGCTCCTTACAACTATGATAAGTGTCTGTGAAATAAATCCGTTAGTTTTTTCTTTTTAATTCAACATTTGTAAATAATATACACCTGTATTTTTTCTTAGTTCCACATGATGCCTTCAAATGTTAGAAAACCACCAGCCCAGAGTTCTTATTGTCTACTGAACATACAGTGTTCATTTCTGTCTCACTGCTTATCTACATCTTACCTGTCCTTCAAGATTCAGGTGGCCCTAACCCATATGGATTTTTTTTACCTCTAGTATACTGTTCAGACATTTATCACTAACTCTTTCATGTGTTCATATTGTCACACTTGAAAAAGATTTCTTCTTTGAAAGTGAAGACCTTGTTTTATGATTTTTTTGATCTGGCCCAACCACTCATCTTTCTACACATGAACGCCCATGCACATACACACAGATACATAACAAATACTTATTTTACATGTTAGAGTCATATTTATGGTATAAGAATTTATGAGAGTCCATGAACTTCTGATATATTAATTACAGTTGATATTATTTAATTCAATTCTATCATTCACATTATTTAGATATGGCCTTAATAGTAAAACATTGAGCTTATGTTAGAAATTTCATTTGTTTTCTTTACAAATTTCTTTAAGCTGCAATTGCTATAGTTTAAATTCCATCAAATAGCAGCTCTATTTACAATAGCCAAGCTATGGAACCAACATAAATGTCCATCGATGGATGA
Organism: Galeopterus variegatus; assembly: GCF_000696425.1. NCBI lineage: Eukaryota > Metazoa > Chordata > Mammalia > Dermoptera > Cynocephalidae > Galeopterus > Galeopterus variegatus. The sequence continues at coordinate 115,248 of NW_007732017.1, forward strand.
CTGGATAAGGAGAATGTATATATACACAATGGAATACTGCTCAGCCATAAAAAGGGAATGAAATTAAATTCTGCCATTTGCAACAACCTGGATGAGCTAGGAGAAAACTATGTTAAGTGAAATAAAGCAGGCACAGAAAGAGAAATACCACATGTCCTCACTCATAAGTGAGAGCTAAGAAAGTGTATTAGTCCATTTCTGTTGCTTATAACAAAGTATACAGAATTGGGTATTTGCAAGAAGATGAAATTTATTGCTTACAGTTTCAGAGGCTGGGAAATCCAAAGTCCAGGGAACATATTCGGTGAAGGTCTTCTTTGGTGTTGGCTTTACAACAATACGTGGTTTCACATCACAGAAAATAGTGGAGCAGATAGAGATAGCTCTTCATGCATTCTCCTTTTAAAGCCCTCAGAACCATGCCCATAACCACCATTAAAGCATGAACTTAATCAACTCTTCAAGGCCCCACCTTTCAATTGCCGTAATTGGATTTCCCATACTCAACTGTTACAGTGGGGATTAAGTTTTGGGGGGACACTCAATCCAAAGCATCCTGCCCTTGGACCCCCAAAGCTCATGTCCTTTTCACATACAAATACATTCATTTCATCCCCAAAATATTAACCTGTTTCAACTCCAAGGTCCAAAGTCCGAAGTACCATCTATGAATTCAAAACAAGTTGTCTACTTCCAAGATACAATGGTGAGACAAACAAAAGGTACATATTCCCATTAGAAAAGGGAAAAATAGTCCAAAAGAATGGGGTAATAGGTCCTAAATAAGTCCAAAGCCCAGCAGGGCGTGCATTGAATCATAAAGCTGGTGAATCATGTACCTTGACTCCATTTTTGGCAACCTCTGCATGCTGATGCAGGAGCTGGGTCCCCAATTCCTCAGGCAATTCTCCCTCTGTGGTTTTCCTGGTCTCAGGCCATGATTCAGCTCTCACAGGCTGGCCTTGCACACTGGTAGCTCCACAATTCTGGGGTCTTCATGGTGGTCCTATTCTTATGGCTCCACTAGACAGGATGCTGTTGAGGTTTTTCTGCTGCAACTCCAACCCCATGTTTCCACTCAGCATTGCTCCAGTGAAGGCTGTTTGCAGTGACTCCACCCCTGTGACAGATCTCTTTCCTGAGTCCTCAGGCTTTTCCATACATCCTTTGAAATCAGGGTAGAGGCTCCCAAGCTTCCACTGCTCTTTCATTCTGAGAGCCTGCAGGCCTCACACCACATGGATGCCACCAAGGCTTCTGGCTTATATGTTCCAAAGCTGCAGGTCCAGCCAGACCAGGGGCCAATTTAGCCATGGCTGGAGCAGTCAAAGCAGCAGGGGTACTGGTGCTGGAAGCAGCATCCTGAGGGAGCCCTGGCAGTAAGCCTGTGTAGGACACATTGGGCCTGCTCCCCAAGACCATTCTGTCTTCCTAAGCCTGTAGGCCTATAATGGAAGATGCAGACTGCAAGATCTCTGAAATGCCTTTAAGGTCTATTTCCCCTTCTCTTCATAATCCCTTTCTTCTGTACTAATCTCCTTAGCAAATGGTGGCTGTGTTATTGCATTTTTCTCCTGAAAATGCTCTCTGCTTCTCTACTACATGGCCAGGCTGCAAATTTTCTAAATCTTTACACTTTGCTTCCCTTTTAAATTCTGGCTTTATGTCATGCCTTTGCTGCCATAACTCAATGTAGCCTTTTACAAGTAGCCATGCAGTTTCCTTAATGCTTTGCTGCTTAGAAATTTCTTCTGCCAAATACCCTGAATCAGCACTTTTAAGTTTCACATTCCATAAAACATGAACAGAATGCAGCCATGTTCCTTGCTAGTTCATAGCAAGGGTGAACTTTTCCCCAGTTTCCAATAAGTCCTTTCTCATTTACATCTGAGACCTCCTTAGAATGGTCTTTACAGTCCATATTTCTATCAGCATTCTGCTCGCCACCATGTAACCAGTATCTAAGGCTGGTTTGGGAAAGTCCAAACTTTCCCTCGTCCTTCTGTCTTCTTCTGAGTCCTATAAACTTCTCAACCTTTGCCTAACACCCAGTTCTAAAGCCACTTCAAAATTTTCAAGTATTTGTTATAAGCAATACCCCACTTCTCCGGTACCAATTTCTGTATTAGTCTGTTTCTGTTGCTTACAAGAAAATATATGTAACTGGGTGATTTATAAAGGAAAACGAAATTTATTGCTTACAGTTTCTGAGTCTGGGAAGTCCAAAGTCCATCTGCTGGTGGTGACAGTGACCCACGGGTCTCACATTGCAAGGTGGTGGAAGCAGGAGAGAGACAGACTCTCATCTTTTAAAGCGCTCAGAACCACGCCTCTGACCACCAGTTTTAATCCATTCACTACTGCATGGTCCTACAATCTAATCATCTCTTCAAGGCTCCACCTTTCAATTGCCATAATAGGATTTCCCACCCTCTTAACATTCACAGTGGGGGCTAAGTCTCTAATACATAAAACTTGGGGGAAACAATTCAAGCTCCAGTGAGTTTGGAGGGACAATTCAATCCATGGCAAGGGTCTTCTTTGGTGGCAGCTTTACAGCAATGCAAGGGTTTCACATGGCAGAGCAGAGAGAGAGATAGCTCCTCACACATTCTCCTTTTAAAGCCCTCAGAACCATGCCCACAACCACCATTAAACTATCAACTTAATCACCTCCTCAAGGCCCCACCTTTCAGTTACCATAATAGGATTTCCCACTCTCAACAGTTACAATGGGGATCGAGTTTTGGAGGGGCATTCAATTCAAGGCAGAAAAAAGAAATAAATAAAGGAAGGAAGAAAGAAAGAAAAGAGGGAGAAAAGGAAGAAAGGAAGGAAGGAAAAGAAAAACTGCAATAAGGGAATGGACCTATAGTTAATAGAGGTGGGAAAGGGGGAGGGGAAGGGGAGTTAGGGAGTAATTGGGTAAGGGACACAAAGAATAATTAAAATTTGTAATGATTAACATGCTAATAATATTGATTTGATCATTACATACTGCACACGAATACTGATAGTCAACTCTGTACCCCATAAATATATAATCAATTATGTTTCAATTCAAAGAAATAAATTTTAAAAAAGGTCCTCAGTATAAATATTTAAAATTGGCTTGTTTTCTATTAACTTGAACATTGAAATAAGCTTTTATGTTGCATTTTGTAGATTTAAAAAATTTTACTTTTACATTATGCAGTTTTATTTTTATTTTTTATTGTTTAATTCTATTAATTTAAATTTAATTTTTTGTAAAGAAATTTATTTTTTTAATTTACATGTATTTATTGTGTATATGTATGGGGTACAGAGTTATATTTCAATACATGTATACGATTTGTGATGGATTAATTAGCATACTCATCATCGCAAAACGTTATCATTTCTTTGTGATGAGAACATTTGAGATCCTCTCTTCTAACTAGTTGAGAACATATAATAAATAGTTGTTCATTATAGATGTCTAGCACTACTGTACACCACTAGAACTTATTTTTCCTATCTAGCTATACTTTTGTGGCCATTAACCAACCTCTTCCTATCCCTCCCTCCCACCTTTCCTTCTTCGGCTCTAGTAACCAAAATTCTACTGTCTACTAATAAAAATTCAACTTTTTGTTATTGTCGTTTTTAGCTACCACATATGGTGAGAACATGCAGTAATTATCTATCTGTGCCTGACTTATTTCAGGCTCATTCATGTTGCCTGAAATAACAGCATTTTATTCTTTTTCACAGGTAGGTAGTATTGCATTGTGTATATGTACCATATTTTCTTTATCCACTCATCTGTCAATACACACCTAGATTGATTCTGTATCTTGGCTATTATGGATAGCACTGTAACAATTGCGGAGGTATAGCTATCTCTTTGGTATGCTAATTTCTTTTCCTTTGGATAAATAACCAGCAGTGGGATTGCTGAATCATGTAGTAGTTCTATCTGTAGTTGTTTGAGGACCCTCCATACTGTTTTCCATATACTAATTTATCTTCACACCAACAGTTCTCTCTCTCCACATTCTTTCCAGCATTTATTATTTTTTGTCTTTTTGATAATAGCCATCCTAGCTAGGGAGAGGTGATATTTCATTGTAGCTTTGATTTGCATTGCCCTGATGATTAGTGACCTCGAGCATTTTTTCATGTACCCATTGGCCATTTTTATGTCTTTTTTAGAGTGTCTATTCAGGTCATTTGCTGATTTTTAAAATGAATTACTTGTTTTTTTTCTGTTGTTATTTAAATTTTTTGTATATTCTGGATATTAATATCTTTTCAGGTGAATAGTTTGCATACATTTTCTTCCATTCTACTGGCTGCCCCTTCACTCTGTTGATTGTTTCTTTTCCTATGCAAAAGGTTTTTCGTTTTATATAATCCCATATGTTTATTTTTGCTTTTAAAAAATTATTTATTTTTTATTGGAACATACTTGATTGTAATATCTTTGGGGTATAACATTGAATATCGATACCTGTGTGCAATGTGTTATGTTCAAGTCAGGATAATTGGTATATTTTTCATTATGCAATACAACTAATTTTCATGGCCCTTTACCAATTCCTCCCTTTCCACGTTACCCCTCCTCCTTTCACACCTCTGGTATCCTCAGTTCTGTTTTCTTCTCTTAAAAGTTCAACATATTATTGTGATTGTTGTATTTTTTTTCTTTCTTTATTTATATTAGCTCCCATATATAAGTGAGGACATGTGATATTTCTCTTTCTGTGCCTGGCTTATTTCACTTAACATAATTTTCTCTAAGTTCATCCATGTTGCTGTGAATGGCAGTATTTTATTCTTTTTATGGCAGAGTAGTATTCCATTGTACAAATATACCACATTTCCTTATCCAGTTGTTCAACAATGAGCATGTAGGTTGGTTCTATCTCTTAGCTATTCTGTGCTTTAGAAGTCTTCTCCATAAAATTTTTTGCCAAGGTAATGGTCTCAAAGTGTTTCTCCTGTGTATTCTTCTAGTAGTTTTATAACTTCAGGTCTTACATTTAAGTCTTTAATCAATTCTGAGTTGATTTGGGTATATGGTAAGAGATAAGGGTCTAGTTTCTTTCTTCTGCATATGGATAGCCAGTTTTCTCTGCACCATTTACTAAAAAGGCTATCCTTTCCCCAATGTACATTCTTGGCATCTTTGTCAAAAATCAGTTGGCCATAGATGTGTGTATTTATTTCCAGGTTCTCTATTCTGTTCCATTAGTTCATATGTCTGCTTTTATAGCAGTACCATTCTGTTTTGATTACTATAGCTTTGTAGTATATTTTGAAGTCAGGTAGTGTAATACCTCCAGCTTTGTTTATTTTGCTTATGACTGCTTCTGCTATTTGTGGTCCTTTGTTGTTCCATATGTATTTTAGGATTGCTTTTCCTATTTTTGTGAAGAATGTCATTGGTACTTTGATAAGGATTTCATTAAACCTGCAGATTGCTTTTGGTAGTATGATCATTTTGATATTAACTTTTCCAATCCATAAAAATTAAATGACTTTCCATTTTTCGTTTGTCCTCTTTAATTTCTTTATCACCAGTTTTTAGTTTTTGTTGTAGAGATCTTTCACCTCCTTGGTTAAATTTATTCCTAGGTATTTTTTTTCTTTTTAGTAGGTATTATAAGTGAGATTGCTGTTTGATTTCTTTTTCAGCTAGTTCATTGTTGATGTATAGAAATATTACTGATTTTTGTATTTTGATTTTGTACCCTGCAACTTCAATGAATTCATTTATCAGCTCTAAGTGTTTTTTGGTGGAGTCTTTAGATTTTTCTCTACATTAGATCATGTCATCTGCAAACAGGGGCAATCTGACTTCCCCTTTTACAATTTGGATGCCCATTATTTATTTTTTTGCCTAATTGCTCTGACTAGAACTTCAAGTACTATGTTAAATAAGAGTGGTGAATTGGGCCTTCTTGTGTTGTTCCTGTTCTTTGAGGAAAAACTTTTAACTTTTCCCCTTTCAGTATGATGTTAGCTATGGATTTGTCATATATGGCTTTTACTGTTTCATAAAAAATGAAAAAATATTTTATTTATTTGGGTCTTCTCTCTTTTATTCTTAGTTAGTCTAGATAGCGGCTTGTCAATTTTGTTTATCTGTAGCTCCTCACCTGGAGTGGGTGACTCTAGGCAAAGTTCCTGGGGTCATGAGCAGCACTCCGTGCCCTCAAGAGTGATGCTGGAGGGCTCTGCAGCTCCACTGTTGATGTGGGCTATTCTGGGTGAGGTTGTTGAGGTTGAGAGCAGGATCCTGAGTTCCCAAGAGAGATGCTGGTATGTTCTGCAGCTTCTCAGCTGGGGTGGGTCACTTTGGGCAAGTTCTCTGGAGCTACAGCTGGGACTTTATATCCCTGGAAGATGTGCATGAGTGTTCCATAGCTCCTTAGCTGAAGTGTGCCATGCTGGGCAAGGTCACTGGGGTCATGGGCAAGCTCCTATGCTCTGAAAGGAAATGCTGGGGTGCTCTACAGCTTTTCAGCTAAAGTGGGCCACTCTGGACAAGGTCTCTGGGGAGACACTGGGGCACTCTACATCTTCACAGCTGGATAGGTGGCTTTGTGTATATGCTCTGGAGCTGCAGTAGGTACTCTGCCACTGGAAGAAGCACTTGGGTTCTTCACAGCTTCTTAGCTGGAGAAGGTGGCTCTGGCTGGTTTGTCAGAGCTTCGAGAGGACTCTCTGCCCCCAAGAGACGTGCATGGGTACTCCACTGAAGAGAGCAAGGCCTCTGGTGGTGGCAGAAGGCCTTGACCAGTCAGTTCTCAGGCTCCATTAAGTTCAAGCACTGGCTCTTTCTCTCTTGAGGGTGGCCTACGCACTGTGCTAGACCCACCTGTTCACAGGGGTTCAGGATGCTCCATGGGCTCAGATATTGGAGTCACAGTGTAATAAAGGGCCTTGGGGATGTGGAAATTCTGGGGCTAGGTCCCTAGGGCAAAATACACTCTGGTGTTGGCTCTGCTCCCAAAATGGTGATGTGCTGCTGCAGCCTGGGTCCCAGGAGATGGGGGTGCTCAGCATGAATTTACTCTTTGGAATAATGCAGTTGCTTTGGCTTCAAGCATCTCCCTATACTGGGCTCATGGCCTGCAATGGTTGCATGGCTCTCTTATAGCTTGCATTGCAGGCATCCACAGTGTGGACTGACAGGGACACTTTTTGCTTACCTTTTTCCAGCAGCGAGGAGTCCTTCTTGGCTTTGAGACAACCTAAGTCAGAAGCTTTACTTATCTGTCTGTGCTGCCATCTCAGTTTCTGAGCCTCAGGTGGTCTTCCTCACTATTTTACTGAATTCTGGTATTTTCTCCTAAACACTTTATTCAACATGTGATTATCTGTTTGTTGTTTTGGACTTTCTTTGTGTCAGAGGCAAGACCTTTGTGCCTCTAGTTAGCCATCTTGAACTTACTGTATGTATTTTAGAGATTTTAAACAAACAAATAAAGACATAAAATGATGAGATGTGGCTATACTTTAAGTCATTTTCAAAATTAATATTTGCTTTCTCAAATCCTTTATATATTTTTCTTTCTTATGTTGACATTGTGATCTTGCATTGTTGTGTTTTTCTTGGTTGCTATGGAAATAGAGAGTTTTCTCAAACTTGTGTGTTTATTTTTACATTTGGTTCGATAGAAAAGAGCAGAAAACAGATCTGGATATGTTAGGACAAGACGTTAGGTTTGTACATTACTTTAATGCAGTCACCTTCAGACGTTTGTTGTGCTTCCATATGGGCTGAATTAAATAAACAAGAAGTACTTATGGTGACTGCTGCTATTAAAGGGAATCTGGTTTCCCTAAGCAGAGAAAAATAGGCAGGAAGTTGCTTAACAACTGAGATTCTGAAAATCAGGAGACCTGCATTTTCCCCAAAGAGCTATAAGTTATCTGCAGAAACTGGTTTAGAGGGAAAAGGAAAGGTGAATTGTATGAAACTGGCCAATATAATAGTAGTTGTTTGGATTTATTCTGGTACTCAGTTAGAAATGGTTTGTTTGCAATGGCCAGTTGGTAGATGGAATTTATCTAGTTATATATAAGCTCGATCTATATATTCATTTGGTTCATAGTATGTATCCACAAGGCTTCTCCAGAGATGCTTTAGCTCAATACAGGCAGAGTGAGTTGATTGCTTCTTGAGAGTCTCTGGGATTTCTGCAGGTTAGGGGTTGGCATGGGAATTAGAGAGATAATTTAACAGGATGACAGCTTCTATTACAAAGAAAATTTTAATTAACTAGAAAAGACACCAACCCTAGCTATTTCTTTTTTTTTTATGATAGGAGATGCTATCTAGGAATATTGAAATACTGGGAGAAGACTTTTGAAGCCTTCTCTTGATGTAAAGTAGATCAAATTAAGTTGTTTGTTTCAATTTCTTTATTTTGGTACCCCATTGAGCTTACTTCCATAAAGTCTTATAAAAGGGTATAAAACAATCTGGTGGTTTTCTAGAATTAAGCACATGGAAGAATTACATCATGGGGCTATTTCTAGTTATGATTTCTGTACTACTTTTTTTTCAATCTATAATTAGATGAGTGGTAGCTTGGCTGAGTTTTAAAAGTTATCAGTATTGAAAACTGTGACTTTGAGTGGACATATTTTCTCCTACAGGATCTGTAAGGCACTAAAATTAAATAACTTTCCTGATCTTGATTTCTGGAGCCAAAACCTGGAAATTTTTGAAGTGGCCAGGAGAAGTGCTTTTAGATGTAAAGGTTCTCAGCCTTCCTAAAATAGTTGCCTGAGAGGAAAGAGAACCATCTGAGGTGGTTGTTCAGAATTCCACTGAGCAATATGCAATTGCCTGTAGCTGCTGGAAGTAACTGAGACAGGCTAGCAAAGTTATCATCTACATGAAAGATATTTACTGGAGGGATAAAAAATACAAGTCATGCATAGCTTAACAACAGGGATACATACTCAGAAATGTGTTTTTAGGCTATTGTGTCATTGTGCAAACATAAGAGTGTACTTACACAAACCTAGATGGTATAGTCTATTACACACCTAGGCTATATGGTATAGCCATTATGCTCTTACCACCGTCCTACATGCAGCTCGTCATTCACTGAACAGCATTATGTGGCACATGACTGTACTGTATTTTATGAAGGTAAGAGTGGGCATGGACTTTAACAGAATTAAAAAGACGAAGACCACTTAATTCTTGTAGCTGAATTGGTTGGCTTTGGCCCTGACAGGCCTGCACCAATTCTGTGAAGATGAAGTTGCAGTGGTGCCATCATAAGATAAGAACAGGTAACACAAAGGCCAGGGGGGTGAGACCTCTCTGAGGAAGTGTCCAATAGTAAAATCTGAGTGAGTGTGTTAAACATCTAGATGAGCCTGCATAGTTTAAACAACTACCGTATGAAAAATTATTTGTTATAGCAACTGTTCTCTGAATCCTGGGAAAATCTCCTCACATTTAAACTGGAGAGTAATGGCAACACTGTTTCATTTTTCTTTCAGGAGAGGAGAACAAAGGCACCTGTGCAGAACTATTTTTATGCCCATTTTCCAAGTAATGAAAATAAAAGACAAGTTTTATTTTAAAAGCTCAGATGAAATTTATAAGAAGCAAAATAAATAAAATAGTATATCTTTTTGTGGCTTAAAAAATATCTCAAAGGCTGTCTAGACAAACTAGCCAAACTAAGAGAGCTTGCTAACCAAATATAAAGCACATGTCTTATTTTGTAGCTGAGAAGAAACTTAAAAAAAGGCATAGGTCTTATTTTGTAGCGAAGAAGAAACTTCTGAAAGGTCTGGTTCAGGATCTTTCAGGAGGCAGCCCCTCAAAGATCCTGCCTGCTGAGGTCCTCAGTAGGCAGTCCTTCAAGATCCATAGACAGAGATTTTGCTCCCTTAAACCGGGGATTGGCAATCTTTTTCTTAAAAAGTCCAGATGGTGTAGGAGAATGAAGAAAGAGGTGATATCTTTCCTCACCCATCATAAGGGTCATGGCCGACACTCCTATAACACAAGATAGGTTAACAAGAGACAAGCATAACAAATTTATTTAATCATAGTTTTATGTGACCCAGCAGCTTTCAGAATGAAGACCCAAAGATACAGGGAAAATTGTTCATTTTTATGCTTAGATTCAATGAAGAGTAGACAGCTGTGTAGAAATGTGATTGGGCAAAAGGGTATAATCTAATAGTAATAGACTGAGGGGGGAAACCCAGGTCAGAGAATTTCTTTATGGCCAGCTCATAGACAGAAAGGCAGGGGAAAATTAGAGAAAGATTTTTAGGTTTTATGGCTGGCTGTGGGGAAAAGGGGTTCTGGTTTCTATGGCTTGCCTTGGGAAAAAGTGAGTGAGAGACAGGAGGGCAGGAGAGTTCAGAGAGAAACTTTAATTTTGAGGCTGCTTCTGAGGACTTCACTTTGGGGTATTGTTTTCTGATCTCCAACAATACTATATATTTTAGATTTTGCAGGACATAGATTCTCTGTTCCCACTATTCAACTCTTCTGTGGTAGCACAAAAGCAGCCATAGATAATACATAAAAAAAATAGGTGTGGTTGTGTTCTAATAAAATTGTATTTACAAAAACAAATTGCAGTGAGATTTGGCCCAGTCTGCAGCTAGTTGACTTCTGCAAAAACAAAGGCCTGAGATTAATATACTGTAAACAGGAAAGGATACATTCAGGATATAACCCAGTTTTGCCTTCTTACGTGAGCAAATAAGCCCTTCCTTAGCTTTCTGTTCCTTCTTCACCCCCAGTTCTTGCTTCATAGCCTAAAGGCAACTTTAGAAATCTGTATGTAGAATACTGAACTCTAGTGGAAACTCTGCAGCTCAAAAAAAAAAAAAAAAAAAAAAAAAACCACTTTTGAAGTTTT
>NW_007732017.1:127127-142909 GCF_000696425.1 Galeopterus variegatus
TCAAAAAAAAAAAAAAAAAAAAAAGATACCACTTTTGAAGTTTTCCTGGGGTAGCCCAATTAAATGAAAGATGAAGGACATACTAGGTGTCTTTTCTAGAAAAGCAAATTGAATTCTTTCTGAGTGACTCAGAGTGGCATTCCACTAAACATCAATAGAGTTTCAGGGGCCCTCATGAGTTTCTATAAGGACTTTGGATGCAAAGAGACTTCTGAATGCCTTTATTTAAAATTGACCTATCCTCATTTGCCTACTCTAGGCCCAACTGACCTTGAATTGTAGTGCACTGAGAAGAGCATGAACATGTATTTCAGATCTAAAATGTAGTAGATATGTGACTTGGTTACTTATCCTTTAGGCTGTCTGTGTCCCAGTTTCCTCATCTGTAAAATAGAAATGATCATATCCATTTCACAGAATTGCTGTGAAGATTAAATAATACAAAATACATGAAGCACATAGAGCTCAGTGCTTGGCAATTACATATATAATATACATTATATTATTAGTTATATATTATAATATATATTATTATATAGTTACAATATATAGCTATACACATCATATAATGCATCTATATATTATGTATAATATTATATATATAACTTACAAGCATATATATGTATGAAAGAGTTAACTCAAAGGTCTGTTTTATTCAGTTATTGCTTACCTCTGATTTCTGTAAACATGGCAATGACTCTGAGAACTAAATTACTGGGTAATGATGTTCCATACATCTGAAGCAGTGGGGCAAGATGAACCAAGTTGTCAGCATGTTTAAAGTAAGTATGAAGATTCGTGATGTGCACCTGGTGCTTGGTTTGGAGTCTAGTCCATGGCTGGCTATGTGGCAGGTATGTGCCTACATGAACAGTTCCCTTTAAGAATTGTGAACTCTAAGAGGCAAGTGAGCTTTTCTGGTCAAGGACATCACTCAAAGTCCCTACAGTTTGCAGCTGGAGAGAAAAAAAAAAATCTGTGCAATCCCCACAAAGGGAGGATAAGAATGCTTGTTTTTGACCTCCCTATACTTCACCTACTGATATCTTTTTCCTGACATTCTTGCACTATATCCTTTGCTGTAATAAATCTTAGCCATGAGTATAGTTTTATACTGAGTGTGTGAGTCCTTCCAGTGAATCACTTGACTTGTGGGTGGTTGTGGAACTGAGATATGAGATCAATCGATCTATCTAGATATATCATATATAGATATCTATGTATTAATCAATCATTTATCCATCCATATACACATTTATCTGGTACATTTCATACTATGGAATGCCCTGTAGCCATCGAAAGCAGTGAAGTCTATCTATCTATCCATATATATATATATATTTTCCTCTTTTCTGCTAAGAATATCCACAATGTGGGGACATAGTAATAAGTTTGCTTCCAGAACCCCAATTAATTGAAAATGTAGGGGATGCTCAAGCAATTATTAATATTCTCTGCCAAGTACATAATAATAATAATAATAATGGACTAGGAGTTTGGAAATCTAGGCTCTAATACCATGCAAGCAATAGATAGAAATGAGATAAAGGGACCAAAATAACAAGGAAAATAGGTGTAGGTCATGTTCTGATACTGCCCTACATTCTACGAAAGCAGTTTTCAGAAAGCATAGAAAAAACGATAGGTATGATCTCATGGCCAGAAACTCTGAAAATAGAAGATGGCTCAAAAGGGATAGGAAATTCTAAAAATTGCAAATTATGCAAACAAAACAGGAACAGGGGAAAACCAGAGTGGTTGAGCCTAGATTAAGAGAACTTGAAACAAACAGATGGGGTAAAGTTGGTGGTTGTAGCACATAATCAAAGATTTGTTCAACAAGTCATGGATTTTTCATGAGGGTTAAAGTCCAGAATAAGTCCAAGCTTATATAAAGTGCCAAAGACAAGAAAAGCAGCTTTGTCCCTATGTTCACTGATGTAAGATGAAAAAGGTTAGGCCTCCTGCATGGACCAGATGGTATGATGTTAGCAGGTAACAGAGAAGGGATCTCTCTTGTTTCATCTCTCTTTTCACATTCTTCATTAAGACAACTGTTCTTCAAACTGTAAAGTGTATAGCAGGTGTGTGTGTGTGTGTGTGTGTGTGTGTGTGTGAGAGAGAGAGAGAGAGAGAGAGAGATATTAATTGGTGAAGAAAAGCTGGTACAAGAGCATTTAGAGCTGGAATTGCTGGCAACATTAGCTATGCCAGGGAGTATACATTAGGGAAATGTAAACAGATTATATGTTGCTGTACAGAAAGCAATGACAAGATGTCCCACTTGCCCTCAGCTGATGACCTTGGCTCCTCTTCAAACAATATTTGCATCAACCTGCTATCTCCAAACCTAGCTGTACCCATCCTAACTTCTGTTTTTTCTGTCTCAGATGACAAGATATTTTTCTTCCTATTCTATTAATGATATATTCTTGGTTTTCTCAATTAATTTGTTTTATTTACTTATTCATCCATTCGCTGGTCTGTTGAATAGATACTTATATTCCCCAGGCACTGTTCTAAGGGCCAAGAATACAACAGCAAACAAGATAGACAAGAATCTATTTCTCTTAGAACTTACCTTCTAATGAAAGGAGAACAAAAGTGAATAAAAAACAAATAAATATACAGTATGATTTCAGATTGTGGTAAGTATTATGAAGGAAATAAAGTAAGGAGATATACACTTGGCCCTCTGTGTCTTCAGATTCCACGTCTGCGGATTAAACCAATTGTGGATCAAAAACATTCATCCCCACCAAAAAACCAAACAATTAAAAAATAACTATACAACGATAAAAAATACAAAGAAAAAGCAATGCAGTATAACAACTATTTATACAGCATTTACATTATATTAGGTGTTATAAGTAATCCAGAGATGATTTAAAGTATACAGGAGGATGTGTGTAGGTTATATGCAAATACCATGCCATTTTATATCACGGACTTGAGCGTCTTCAGATTTTGGTATCTGCAGGGATCCTCGAACCAATCCCCTGTGGATACTTAAGGATGACTACCAGAAAGTGATGTGAGGTTGATGGACTATTTACATATGGTGGTCTGGAAAGTTCTGCCTGAGAATGTGATATTTGAGTTGAGACCCAAGGAGCTAAATACATGAAGAGCTGGAGGAATCACAAATGCATAGATGAGGGGTGGATGTGGAATATACTAAAAAGCATATGTACTTTATAGGGCCTGGTTTTCCAAAGCCTTGCAGTTTCAAATATTGACCTTGCAAGGACAGGAAATTTTCTTAAGGCTATAAGTCTCTGTTGCAAGATAAGGATTGTGGCACAGCAGGTTGCTGGCTCAAAGACAGACTAGTTACTGATTGTTATGTAAAGATACTGAGAAATTGCTGTAAGAAGGAATGTTTGCTAAGATCGAACTGTTGTTGATAGGACCACTTAATTGTCTACTGGAATGTCATCTGGCTTGTTTCACTGAAAGTTACCAGCCTATATTGTTAAACTATAACCCCACCTATGTCTCTTCCTGTAATTCCTGATCTGGAAAATAAATGCAAGAAGAGAACCCCAATTTGGCATTAATTTCCCAAGGAAGGGATGGCTCTCGCTTGAGTGTCCCAAAGGGAGATTAACCACTTCAGGGCCTCTCACTGCTCAGAAGACATGGGCTTTGAGTAATCCTTTCATCTTCGTCACACAGGGGAAGTGGGGTGACAAATCCGTGGGGGGCAAAGCAATGCAAAGCAACAGGTGGAAATGAGCTTGACATTACAGGAATGGAAATAAGACCAGAACATTCAAGTCTAGTGAACTCTTGGGAGAGTGGTAAAAGGTGAGGTTGAAGAGGTCAGTAAAGGCCATTATCAGATAGGGCCCTGCAGACCATAGAATATGAGTTCTATAGCAGGGCCTTAGAAAGACATTGGAGTTATGATATTTTTAAAAGATAATTTTAGTCCCTATATGAAAATTGAATTAGGGGGGAGTGTAAAAGTAAAAATAGGCAGACCAATTAGGAGGTTTTTCCTGTCTAGGTCTGAGACACGGGTAGCTTGGACGAGAGTGAGTAGCTCTATAGTGGTTGTATTTGGATTTTACTTCTGAGATGGAGTTGAGAGGACTTGATAATGGGTTGCATGGCTTCTAGATTTTTGACTTGGAGGGGTGGCATTTTATGAGATGAAAAAGTGACTGAAGAGTGGTGTGGGGAGAGAGGAACAGGTTTGGGAGGATAAAAGAAGTGTAAAGTCTTAGATGTTATCAATTTCTGTCTCTCTTCTGTGCTTTTAACTTTTCTTTCTCTGATATATCTTTCCACAATAAGCCTCTAAACACGCTTAAGTCTTTTGTACCTTAACTCTCCTAATACTCCCTCAGCCCTGCTTCTCTCTTAGAGTAATGCCCACCTATTCTCCTTCCTTTCATCAATAAATTTCTTGAAAGAGTAATCAAGACTCTTATTACTTCCTCTCACAGCATTTCCTTATCCACCATTTGCAATCGGAAATGTGATACAAAAGTATAAATGATTTACTTCCTTGTTTTCCCTCTTCTGTACTAAATAATTATTATGGGATTCTAATATGTAAACACAAGATGCTCATAAGGCCAAGCTCACAGACGTACTACACTTGACTTTTTCTTGTGCTACGGCCATAGGATGCCACCCCAGATACTAGCCACAACTGCCTTAGAGATAGATATCTGTGACTGTCCCAAAGAATGCTGAGCATGAGTGCCCTGCTAGAACTTCAGACAAACCATGCAAAAGTCATCCACCTGCTCAAAGTATTAATAAGTAACTATTAGCAGGGTTTGTCGACCATTTGAGTCCTTGTCAACTCTTAATAGTTTAGTCCTCTTAAACAATTTGGATTGATTAACACTGCTTTTGCTCAAGAACACTCCTTTTTTTATCAGTATGACAGCCCGCCCTCTTGTGTAGGTACCAAGATAATTCTCAAGGATGACATCACAATCACTTGCTGTTACTTTGCTTACAGTCAAGATGTGTTTCTTCAACTGTCTGAATAAGATTAAGTAGAGATGCTTATCACAGTGCAAGAAATTTCATCAAGTGGAACTAGGAAAAGTCAGGTTTTTAAAAAGTTGGAAGCTACACAGTTAACTCAGTTCATCAAAAGTTGTACAAAAGTAGTAGAAGTAATAAAATGCTGTATTAAAATGTCCATTCAGAATTTTTTTGATTCAAGTGGTTTTTACATCAATTTTCTCTTTTATATCAATTTTTAATGTATTTTTATTCAGTAGCAATAGCCCATGAAGTTTATCTGAGGTACAGTTATTGCTGATTGAAACTTTTAGAGTAATAATTTTTCCCACATAATGTTAATTATTTCTAAAATATAATTATGCTTTTTTATTTAGGAATTTTAATGAATATTTGAAAGAGAGATATGACTTGGAAGTTTGTTAGCCATCTAGTTTTCAATATCTTGTTCAGGGCAGGCAGGCACTGAACATATAGTTGAAAGAACACTGGTCTAGGGGGACAGGATATGTGGGCTCTGTCACCTAGAATCTGTTTTTTCTCGGTTTTCTCCACTAAATCTTTCTAGGCTTCCATTTTCTCATCTGCAGAATGGAGAAAATAATACCTGTCCTGTATTCCTCATGGAGTTGGATTTTTAGAGACGGTTACCATTTCAAATATTCTAACTCCTTGACAAGACATTTGTCTCAATTTCTGGCTCACATAGTCCAGTTACATCAAGTGTATGTTGCATAACGAAGGTCGTTGGAAACTAGAAGCTACAATTCAGCCTGGCTTTTATGTCTCTCATTTTATGTGCAATTATCGTTCTCTTTGTCTTTATGGCTTTTAGGCTCAAGTTAAGATGCTCTAAAGCATGACAGAGCAGCCATTCACATCCCCTAGTAACCTTCATTTTGTCATTCCTTTTGCAGTTTTCCTGAGAAATATGACAGTTTTCAATTCTCATAGAGACTGAAGAGATGGTGGGGGAGTCACAGAGTTATAGATTGATTTTAGAGTTGGAAAGACAAATCCCTTGCTTTCAACTAAGTGAAAAGAAGTCCTAATATAACTCATTTACAGCACCTTATCCTGTGTCCTTTGTGGAAGAGTAAGAGTAAGAAGAAAACAGAGGAAGGGATTATTGGCAGAGAATCCCAAAGGATAGGAAAAGTGGCCAGCTGGTCAGTGTCAGGGTTGGCACAGGTGCAGTAGAGAAAAACACAAAAGTTGTATCTCCCATGGATACACAGAATCTGGAAACAGGAACCAAACAAAGAAACTGGGGTTCACATGAAGAATTAAGGGGAGCAAAGTAAAGGCCTGTTTGGAGAGGCGGTGATGCCAATATGACTAAGTTAAGAAGAAAGTCCCATTGAAATATCACACTACAGGCTTTGATCTCTAGGGATGCATTTCTGAAGCATAGCCTGATGTCAGGTTAGTGCTTATCCCTCTCAAATTTCATGAGTTCCAGTGGCTGCAAAACTTTGTAGGATCCTCTAACTGCCGGATAACAATTGGCTATACTAGAAATATTAGAATTAGCTGAAGGAGGACAATCAAAAGTAGGAAATGAGTGGATTCAAGTGAGGACCATAAGAAATTATTAAGGGTCATTGAACACATGAGAAACTTGGAAAAATTCTGACCAGGAAAAATTCTTGGTGGTGGTAACAAAAATCAAATAGTGTTTTAATATCCCTCAGGATACCTAAGGAAAATTAGGACGTGGTAGAAATTCACTAATGACTTAATAAGGGTTTTATTTTATTTTTATCAGCTTCATGATCATTTATTTATTCAACAAACATGTACTGCATTTCTTAAGTCATATATTTGATATAATATAAAAATAGAGATAAGAATGACATAGTCACTTGCTCTTGAACTTTTCTGAAATAAACACACATAAAATTGTAATTCATTTACAAGGATTTATCTGTGAAAATAGACCAAAAAAAGAAAAAAACCCAAAAAACCAACAAGATGACTAAGTTAAAAATAATCAGGAAATTATCCTTGACACTTTTATCAGATAGTTATCATAGAAATTCTATATTTCAAAAAATCATGTTATTTTTCTTATCTTTGTAGAAGATAGAGACAGCACTTCATGTAGTTTTTTATAAAAATCCAAAGTTTACTCTGTTTTGCTGCATGAATCTCTTGGGTACAAATACTTTGCTCTTTGTAATAATGATTGTTTACCTTGCTGTAAGCAGAAGATATGCTTGAGTGTTTTTTCATTGATTTTGTTTTTCCACACACTTTCAATTTGTGATGAAAAATGAATTGTAATGCTTATGTTGCACCAAAATGGACACCATTGGTGCCTGATTTATATACACAAGCCTGTTTTCATTGACAAAACAAATAGGGTAATAGAACCAGAAGGCTAGAAGGAAATTCAGAATGTTATCAATTCTTCCTAGCTGCAGTCCATAACTATTCAAAAGATGGATGAATCTCTAACCATTTTAAGGTTATTCAATGAAGAATTTCCAATTCCCTTTTTGTTATCTATGCCTAACATTTGCTGCAGGCTTCATCAATTATATAGCTAAATTAAACAGGCAAACTCAGATGTTTTCCTCTCATATTGTGAAAGTATGTGTTTAAGTAAATGCGATAAAGCAGAGTACTAACAGTCGGCTACTTCCCATTGTTGAACATGATTTTAGAATTTGCAGCCCTAAAGAGAACCAACTTTCCCCCTAACCAAGCTGAGGTAAATGTTTTTCACTTAATAATCAGCAGTTAGTGTCAAGAGATCATGATGAAATAACATCTACTGAAAGTAAGAGTCTACTGCCAAGTTACTATGATAAGGGTCGTCATTATCACACTATATTGTCCAGGATCAAGAACACTAAAATCAAACCAAAAAAGCAAAAAAGTATGATCAGGAATTGGGCCTAAATACCAGGTTATTGAAAAGAGAAGTTAAAAATCAAGGTATTATAGGAACATTCCCAAGGTGAAGTTGAAACAGGTAGGAATCCTAAGCTGGGAGAACCGAGAACTAGAGATGCAGATCATCAATATAGAAAATGAGGTCTGTGAAGGTAATGATAGTGGTGGTTTTGATGGACATGGCGGTAAGTTATTTCCTCCATCTTGACCTTGCATTTTAGGTTAACCTCAGCATTCTCAAGCATACTTAATCAGCTTTCCTCCCCATAGAGTTCTGGCAGAGTCCAACGTGAAAGATCTCTGATTTCTGATTCATCAGAGAATTAGCAAACCTATTCATGAGATTCATATACATTTGCTACCAACGAAGTGTGGTAAAACATATAACCAGTACTGTTTTGCACAGGTCTCTATACCTAACCAAAGCTTTTCTGTGCTATGTAAACAGAAGGTGAATAAGTATTTTAAATGAAGTAGTCTCTGGGAGTTCTGTAATCCAGATATTTGAATTGTACCACAAGGCCTCTGACCTGGCAAATCAAATGCAATTTAGTGTACGACAGCAATGACGATCGAAAATATTTCTATCAGCAATCGCAAAGGTGGTATTTAGGCCATTTCTAAATTGATATCAGAAATATAAAAAGAAAACTTCAGTTAATCAGTGAATTAAAGATTCAAAACCAAAGGATACATGTTGAGAACTGGACTTAAAAATTATTGGTGAATGATAACGTGTGTGTGTGTGTGTGTGTGTGTGTGTGTGTGTGTGTGTGTGTCTGGCCAGTACAGGGATCTGAACCCTTGACCATGGTATTATAACATAAATAATAAGTTTTATCTTTAAAAGGGATTATAGTTGTTTTAGTCCATTTTATGTTGCTATAACAGAATTACCTGAGAGTGGGTGATTTATAAAGAAGAGAGGTTTATTTGGCTTACGATTCTGGGACAGCTGCGTCTGGAACAGACCTCAGGCTGCTTCTAATCATGGCGGAAAGTGGCAGCTGCCACTGGGGACCGGCAGATCACATGGCGAGAAGAAGCAAGAAAGAGAGAGAGAGAGAAGGTGCCAGGGTCCTTTAAACAATCAGCTCTCGTGGGAACTAATAGAGTGACAACTCACTCACTACCCCTCCTCCCCCAGGGAGAGCATTAATCTATTCATGAGGGATCCACCCTCATGACTCAATCAGTTTCCAACACTGCCCCATTGGGGATCAAATTTCCACATGAGTTTTGGAGGGGACAACACATCCAAACTCCACCAATAGTAGATTAACTTTCAAAGCATGAGTAAGATATTCATGGTCCTAACATTTCTAAAGATTTTAAATTAATGTCTCTTTTCTTTTTATCTCAAGAATGACATTATATACAGAACTAATAGATGATGTGTTTTCTTTCTACCGAGGGATAAACCAATATTTTATGAACACATCATTTGGGGTTAATGGATACATATGAGCCTTGTTTTGTGAAAGTTGTGGAAAAGGTTTTGAACAGCTTGGTATCATCTGAATCTGTCATTTTGAAAGTCTTAATGTTATTTATTCATCTGCAAAAGTTTCTTGTCTAGTGAGGCAGTTTAGCATAGTGTAAAAAAAATAGAACTGTAAGTCAGATGGTCTGTGTTCTGTTTTTATGTGCCCTTTATGTTTGTGACTCTGGACAATCAATTAACCATTCAGAGCTTCAATTTACTCATTAGTTAAATGGGAATAATAATAACAAAATGTGTGTTAATTTGTATGTCAAATGGAGATAGTAATAATACTAAGCAAAAGCTTTTTGCAAAATATAAGTGGTAGTATTGTAAATTTTTTGTTAGGTATTTAAAGTGAAGATTTCCTTTCTTTAATAGTTATATTAATAATATGTAATTGTTGTTTGGGAGAGGAAAATTAATTGCTAGAGGTTTAGTACAAGATATCATGTTACTTTCTATACAATCCATGTAATCCTATAGACAAATAAGTAAATGTAATTTTGCAAAATATTGGCTGACCTGCCTTGACAGCCTTTTAGATAGGAAGGAAATATGGGAACTAGATAAAAATACATGTAAGTGGGTCTATAACTGCTTGAATAACTAGTCCTAAAGAAAGATACAGAGTTGATATTAACCTAGAGAGAGAGGTTTTCTTTTTTCTGTTTGGTTGAATTTCAGAAGTGGCAATATTTTGGATTTACAATTAGGAAAGTGAAACACTTCAGAAATTCTTCATAGGACTTTGAAAATAAGTGTAGCACAGTATAAACAAAAGTAAATGACAATATGACATGTCAAAATTTGTTTTAAAGTTTCAGATTCTTATAAATATTCTAAAGCAAATTAAAAAATACTTTCAATGTTTCGCTCCCCTCAGTTTTTTTTAAAGTCCATTTTATTGTGATGAGAAGACTTAACATAAGATCTATCCTCTTAACAAATTTTTAAGTGTACAAAACATTATTGTTTGTGGAGTATACTATAAAGCAAATATATTTCACAGGGCCTAGTTTCTTGTA
The DNA here is from genome assembly GCF_000696425.1 of Galeopterus variegatus. Lineage (NCBI taxonomy): Eukaryota > Metazoa > Chordata > Mammalia > Dermoptera > Cynocephalidae > Galeopterus > Galeopterus variegatus. Next base: position 137,529 of record NW_007732017.1, read on the forward strand.
CTTTCAGGTTTAGTCTAACTTCTTAAAAGTACATGTAAAATGTTGACCTTGCAAAAATCAGGAAATTTTCCCCAGTCTGTAGTTTCTGTCCTAAGATAAAGAATTGCAACACAGCAAGGCTGCTGGTTCAAAGACAGACAAGTTACTGACTGATATATAAAGATACTGGGAAGCCATGTAGGGAGAAGGAATATTTGCTAAGATCGAGCTTTTGTTGGTGGGTCACTTAAATTGCCTTATACCATGTTTCTTTGCTTGTTTTACTGAATGTTACCAGCCTATATTGTTAAACTATAACCCCACCTTTGTTCTCTTCCTCTAACTTCCTGGTCTGGAGAATAAATGTGGGAAGAGAACCCCAATTCGTGGTTAATTTCCCAAATGAAAGGAATGCCTCTCTCTTGAGGGTTCCAGGAGATTAACCACTTCGGGGCTTCTCACTGCTCAGAAGAGATGGGCTTTGAGTAATCCTTTGCAGACTGTCCCCGAGGGGAAAAGGGGCGACAAACCCATGGGGAGCAAAGTAACAATTGTCGACTATAATTACAATGTTGTACCTCAGAGCTCTAGAACTTATTTATCTCGCTTAACTGAAACTTTGCATCTGTTGATTAATTGCTCCCCATTTTCCCCTCTGTCAGCCACTGGAAACCACCATTCCACTTTTTGATTCTATGAATTTTACTATTTTGATACCTTATGTAAGTGGAATCATGCAGTATTTGTCTTTCTGTGACTGGCTTATTTCACTTAGCATAATGTTCTGTAGGTATATTCATGTTATCATGTACTGCAAAATTTCCTTCTTTTTAAAAGCTGACTAGTACTCTGTTGTATGTATATACTACATTTTTTTTTATTCATGCATTTGTTGATGGGCATTTAAATTGTTTCTACATCTTGGTTATTGTGAATAGTGCCTCAGTGAACATTGGGAGTGCTAATATCTTGTTAAGATTCTGATTTTATTTTTTTGGATAAATAGGCAAAAATGGGATTGCTGGATTATATGATACTTTTCTTTTTAATTTTGGGGAGAACCTCCATACTATTACCCAAGGCTGTTGTACCTTTTTGTATTATCCACCAACAGTGTTCTAGGGCTCCAGTTTGTTCTAGGGTTGCATTTGTTGTCTTTCCTTTTTTTGATAATAGCCATCCTGATAGGTGTGAGGTAACATCTCATTGTGGTTTTGATTTGTGAGAGATTTCTTTAAAAGATAAGTCTATTATTTAGGTAACAGACCCAGAGATTTAAGTATGAAGAGCTTTAGGACTTTTAAACAAAATAGGTGTGATGGTTAATTTTATATGTCAACTTAGCTGGTGCCCAGATATTTGGTCAAACATTATTATTATGGATGTTTCTGTGAAGGTGCTATTTTTTGTAGAAAATTAGCATTTTAATCAGTGGACTTTGAGTAAAGCAGATTGTCTTTCATTTTGTTGGTGGGCCAGATCCAGTCAGTTGAAAGCCTGACTTTCCCAAGCAAGAATGAATTCTCTCTCTCTCTCTCTCTCTATATATATATAGGACACACTTTAAAACCTTAAATTAGGACAACAATCTTATCAATTCATTCAAGAAAATATTTACAAGCACCTACAATGTGTCAGTCCAGCATCATGCTATACACTGTAGCTAATATGGAGAACGTAAACAAGCATGGTGTTTGCCCTAGTGGAGTTATAGTCTGGTAAACTGAGATAACCAGTTGTTAACCAAAGGATAACATTAAGAAGTGTAGAGTTACAATTGAGATGAATGCTAAGAAGTATACAGTGCTTTGGAATCTTTTGATGAGACCTTACTTAGTCTGAGTGGTTCAAAAATAACATTTGAGCTGAGATATGATGGATGATTAGAAGTTAACTAGACCAAAGGTTTGGGGAACTAGCATGTGGTACCACCTGTATTGGGAGAGAACTTGGTGAATGTGAGGATCTGAGAGAAGGCTAGTGTGGTTAGGAAAGAGGAAATAAAAAAAAAAAACGTGATTCAAATACAGCAGTAATGTAGATGTTCTTAGGGATGAGGTGATTAGAAATCTTCATAAGCATATTAACGAATTTTGCCTTAACCTTAAGAGTTAAAGGAAGGCAGTAAAGATTTTTAAGCAAGGGTAAGACATCATTAAGTTTTCTTTCACTTTATTCTGACTGTGGAGAACAGGTTGGAAGGAAAGTAGAATGGGTGCAAGTTAGACCAACTAATAATAATTGCTTTTTAGAGTAAGAGAAAATGGAAGCTTAGACTACTGAGGTAGTGGTAGAGATGGGAAGAAGTAGGCAGATTGTAAAGATATTTAAGTGGCTTCAGTGATGAACTGGATATATGGGATGAGGGAGAGAGAGCAGTTGAATATATGGGCTTGGAGCTTGGAGGAGAGGTTTGTTCTGGAGATATAAAATTTTGAGTAATTTTCCTATAGGTGGAAAATATTTCAGCAGTTTTTGCTCTTTTAATTTTATTTATCAGAAAAATCAAGAAATAGGTGGATTGGCTTGTCCTCAGTTCAGACTACATTGAGACTCTAGGTTTTTTCAATCCATAGATTGTAATCCATAGACACACACACACACACACACACACACACACACACACACACAAACACACACACCAGATATTGCTTTACTTTTTGAATCTGGATCATACAGCAGGTATAAATAAATTTAAAATAATTTTTCACAGGAAATGAAGTATATAAAATTAATAGTAGGATGTTTACTTTTAAAAGGTAATGTACCGATTCTATACTGAGCAATATAGTGGATAAGAACCTTCTAATATAAAAACTATGGGGCATTTTTTTATATACAACTCAAATAATCATTTCAGTAACTTTAGAATTAGGCTATCTAAATGAAACACAAATCACTTCACATGTTCGGATGTACATTAATCCCAGGAGAAATCTCTTCAAATGGAATTTTTCAGTTTTCTTTGAACTGACCCTTATAATTTCCCAAGGGAGAAACAATGAATAGTGAATAATCTACCTATGGAAGAATTATTTAATTAAACTCCAATATGCTCAATGTCTTGATTTACATATTTTGTTTCAAGATGAAAATGCTTGCTTTTTCCATAGCCTAAGAATATAATCACATTTTAAATTCCATTCTTTTAATGCCCATAAATGTGTTAGCTATTTGCTCAGTACCAAACATTGTGTTAGGTATTGTGGATAATCAACAAAATCAAAGCAAAACAAAGTCTATGTGGTTCCTGCACTTAATGTGTATTGAAACCTACTGGGTATATGAGACTAGATTTTGATTAAAAATTAACAACAATCTATAAGTATATATTCTAAATGATATTAACTATCAATTATATTGAATTTCCCAGAAGGGAGATTATCTTTCTATGTTTAGTAATTTGGATGGCTTCATGGAGGAAGAGGCACTTGAGCTAGGTAGTAAAGGAAGGAGAACTGGAGATTTCAGTCTCATTGTCTGTTTGCCTTCATGCCTTGTAAGTGAATCTAGACCATCTATAATCCCTGCTACCGTACTTCATACTACATTTTCCTTCTGCCCCTCACCCTACAATGCTACATGGTTGGCTATCTGACCGAAAAACAATCAGTCCAGGGACCCATATTACAGGTTGGTGTACAAATATAAGCTGGGTCAACCAGATTACTGGTCGCTGAATTTTCACTTAAGAAATTTTGAGAGATTAATATGAGTAGTAGAAGAAGTCTTGATATAGAGGATAGCTAGACAGGCCGTCATGACTATTTTCAAGGCAAATTTATAAGGGAGCAGAAAATGTGGTGGGGGAAGAAAATTTGATGAAGCAGAAAAGCCGATTTGGTAGAAAGAAGAAAAAAGAGTAAATGCACAGAGTAGAGTTGAAAGTAGGAAATGAGAAGTAGAAAGACCACTATGGCCCATGAGAGATGAACAGAGAGAGTAGCCAATTTCCAGAGCTTCCTCAGTTTGTGTTTTTTTTTTCTTTTTTTGTGACCAGTAAGGGGATCGCAACCCTTGGCTTGGTGTCACCCACACCACGTTCAGCCAGTGAGCACACCAGCCATCCCTATATAGGATCCGAACTCATGGTAGGAGCGCTGCTGCGCTCCCAACGCTGCACTCTCCCAAGTGAGCCACGGGGTCGGCCCATCAGAGCTTCCACAGTTACTGGTGGCTTCCAAGTTACAATTTTAGTTTTAGTGCACATATTTTCTTATAAGTAAATTCCCCCACTATTTTATTGATGTTACTTAGATTAGCTACATTTCTTGCAATGGAAAAAATACAAAAATTAGAATAGAAAGTTTTCATTCAGACAAGAATAGAGGACAGGGCATCCCAGCTGGAAGGGAACAGTGCAAGCCAATGCATGCAGGGAATAATAAATGCACTATGTTAGAGAGGCTGGTGAGATGATTACCCTGGCAAATGTTAAAGGTATGAGTTGGGGGAGTGATAATATAAGATTAGATATATAGGATGGGTTCAAATTCTGGCAGCCTTACCAAATAAGTTGAACAATTTGGTTGAAATTGTCTAGGCTGTGTGATATGATAAATGCAGTGTTGAAAGAAGCCTAATTTAGAAGTTGAATTGATTGGGGCAATGGCATCAGCTAGGAAACTACTGCAGGAATTCAGTCACAAGGTAAGACCTGGGCCACAAATGGCAAATATGTAGCAGACATTCAAGTATTCTCCATTCCCATGCCCATGGAATACATTGCTAATTGTTTATGGCACTCTTAACTTGTTGTGCATGGGTGGAAACTTAACACCATTTTCTGAATTATATCCCAAGAAGTAAATGATCTCTTATTGGAGGTAGCAAGCAAAATGAAATTTATTTGCAGTTGCTGGACTGACCCATTTTACAGTTTTGGCAGAGATGTTATAATAGGTTTTAATATTCACAATGTAAAATTAAGCCTACGGAATACTTATACATATTCAGGGCAATTAGTTTCTTTGTAGATGGATCTCAAATCTCATTATATCAAACAATACAGAATGGCTCAATGGCTTATATTTGTTTTGTTTTTTTTTTCGTTAAATTTTTATTTTGTCAATATACAATGTGTATGATTATTATGGCCCATCACCGACACCTCCCTCCCTCCTCCCTCTCCCCCCTCCCCCCAAAGAATGTCCTTTAAGTTTGCTTGTTGTAACAACTTCAAAAAAGGATAGTTGTTATATCTTCTTCCCCACCCCCTCCCGGTTTTTTTTTGTGTGTACGTGGGTGAATTAATTTGTTTATTTTTTAGCTCCCACCAATGAGTGAGGACATGTGGTATTTCCTTTTCTCCGCCTGACTCGTTTCACTCAATATTATTCTCTCAAGATCCATCCATATTGTTGCAAATGGCAGTATTTCATTCGTTTTTATAGCTGAGTAGT
>NW_007732018.1:0-496 GCF_000696425.1 Galeopterus variegatus
TAGAGCTTGCAGACAGAGTAATGGAGAGGAGATAGCTGCATTAAAAAAAAATGAAGAGATCTGCTGAGTGTTCTCTTTCAATATTCAGCAGAGTACAAACTGGTGCATGTGTTTAAGAAATTTACCAATCCAAACAGATTAGAGAGAACAGTGCCTAGTGCTCATGCAAGGGCTATGATGGAGTTTGGATGTGTTGTCCTCTCCAAAACTCATGTGGAAATCTGATCCCCAATGTGGGAGTGTCAGAAACTGATTGAGTCATGGGGGCAGATCCCTCATGAATGGATTAATGCTCTCCCTGGGAGAGGAGGGGTAGTGAGTGAGTTTTCGCTCTATTAGTTCCCATGAGAGCTTGTGGTTTATAGGACCCTGGCACCTCCTCTCTCTCTCTCTTGCTTCCTCTAGCCATGTGATCTGCTTATACCTGCCGGCTGCCTGCCACTTTCTGCCATGAGTAGAAGCAGCCTGAGGCCCATGCCGGATGCAGCTGTCCCAG
>NW_007732018.1:1496-2915 GCF_000696425.1 Galeopterus variegatus
ATTCTGTTATAGCAACACAAAATGGACTAAAACAGAAAATTGGTACTGAGGAGTGGGGTGTTGCTATACAGACACCTGAAAATATGGATGCAGCTTTGGTATTGGGTAATGGGCAAAGGTTGGAGGAGTTTGGAGGACTTAGAAGAGAAAAAGATAAGGAAAAGTTTGGAATGTCTTAGATACTTATGTGGTGGTGAGCAGAATACTGATAGAAATGTGGACAGTAAAGACCATGCAGATGATGAGGTCTCAGATAGAAATGAGGAACTTATTGGGAATTGGACAAAAGATCACCATTGCTACACCACAGCAAAGAACCTGGCTGCATTGTGTCCATGCCCTTTGACTTTGTGGAAGACGGAACTTAGGAGTTGTGAACCAGAGTATCTGGTGGAAGAAATTTCTAAGCAGCAAAGCATTGAGGACACTGCATGGCTACTTCTAATAGCCTACTCTGAGTTATGGTGGCAAAGGCATGATGTAAAGCCGGAATTTAAAATGGAAGCAGAGCGTAAAGATTTAGAAAATTTGCAGCCTGGCCATGTGGTAGAGACATAGAGACCAGGAGAAATGTGAAAGGGTGAAGCAGCTAAACTGCTTGCTAAAGACATTATCTTGGCGGTGAGGCAGCCAGATGCTAAGAACCAGGACTACGGAAAAAGTGCCCTAAAGGCATTTGAGAAGTCTGGAAGGGTGCCCCACCCATCACAGACCCTGAGGCCTAGTAGAACTGAGTTATCCTGTAGGATAGACCTGGGGTGCAGCTGCCCTCAGGATCCTGCTCCCTGCATCCCAGCTGCTCCAGCTGGAGCAGCCCCAAGTGTGGTTCATGCAGCAGCCCTGGAGAGTAGAGGCCTGAAACCTCGGTGGCATCCACATTGTGCTAAGTCTGCAGGTGAGCAGGACGTGAAAGCAGTGGAGGCGTGGCAGCCTCCACCCAGATTCCAGAGGATGTATGGAAAAGCCTGGGGACCAAGGAAGAGACCTGCTACAGGGTCAGATCCCCCACAGAGAGCCCCCACAAGGGAAATGTCTAGTAGAGCCAAGACAGCAGGGCTTCTGCCAGGATTCCAGAACTGCAGGGTCGTGGGTAACGTGCAACACAGGCCTGGAAAAGCTGCAGGCACCAGCGCTGCCCACTGGGCTGTGCCTGGCAGAGCTGTGAAAGTGAAGTTGCTCAAGGCTTTGGGGGCCCAGATGCCCAATTGTGCTCAGGGCGCAGGACTTGGAGTCAAAGAACATTGTTTTGGAGCTTTAAGACATAATGTCTGCCCTGCTGGGTTTTGGACTTGTTTGGGGCTTGTTTTTCCTTTCTTCTGGCCTACTCCTCCCTTTTGAAATGGGAATGTATACCCAATGCCTGTTCCACCATTGTATCTTGGAAGTAGATAAATTTGGTTTTGACTTTTACAGGTTCAC
>NW_007732018.1:4713-7355 GCF_000696425.1 Galeopterus variegatus
ATATAGGGGTGGCTGGTTAGCTCACTGGGTCAACGGTTAAGATCGCCTTACTGGTCATCTTAAGAAAGAAAGAAAAGAAAAGAAAAGAAAAGAAAAGAAAAGAAAGAAGAAAGAAAGAAAGAAAGAAAGAAAGAAAGAAAGAAAGAAAGAAAGAGAAAGAAACTACCCAAAATGTTTGATATAGTCCCATTTGTTTATTTTTTCTTTTGCGCTTGTGCTTTTGGGCTCATGTTCATAAAGCCTGTGCCCTGACCTCATTGCTAAATTGTTTCACCTATATTTTCTCTTAGTAATTTTACAGTTTCAGGTCTTATACCTAGGTCTTTAATCCATTTTGAGTTAACTTTAGTGTATGGTGACAGACGCATATCTAGTTTCATTCTTCTGCATATTGATATCCAGTTTTCCCAGCACCACTTGTTGTATTCTTTTCCCCTACATAGATTTTTGTTGCCTTTGTCTAATATCAGATGGCTATAAGCCTGAGGAGTGATTTCTGGGTTTTTTATTCTACTCCACTGGTCTGAATGTCTATTTTTATACCAGTACCATGCTGCTTTGGTTACAACAGCTTTGTAGTATAATTTGAAGTCAGGCAGAGTTATGCCTCTGGCTTTATTTTTATTTTTTATTTTTTTTTTGCTCAGGATTGCTTTGGCTATTCAGGGTTTTTGTTTTTCCATATGAAAGGTATGATTGATTTTTTCATTTCTGTGGAGAACATCGTTGGNCAACACAAAACAGACTAAAACAGGCTAGTAGTAGTACCTGTTCCTACCAGCCATACTGGACAAACCTCATAATTCATGGGCTATTGTGTAGAGCACACAGAAAGGTCTTCCCTTAGTAGTATGGGATAATTAGCCCTAGACAAAACACTGCTCTGGTTCCACCAACAAATCTTAAACACAAGATGTAAAAGAATCAAACTCTTTCCATGTAACTTAACTATGTATCAGAACAGAATTCAAACATTTTTAAGGAATACAAACATATCCAGAACCCCACAAGGCAAAAATCACAATACCTGGCATCTGACCAAAAATTACATGGCATGCAAAGAAGCAGAAAAATGCAACCCATGATAAGGAGAAAAATCAATCAATTTAAACTGATCCAGATCTGATAAAGATGTTAGGATTAGCAAACAGGGACATTTAAAGTTATTGTAACTATATCCAAAAAAGTTAAGACATGGAATATATTAACAGGACTCAAATGAAACTTCTAAAGATAAAATTACAATGTCCAAGGCAAAAAATTCACTGGATGGGATTAACAGCAGATTAGACTTTGCAGAAGGTATTGAAGACATTGCATCAGAAACTACCCAAAATGGGCTGGCCCATGGCTCACTCAGGAGAGTGTAGTGCTGATAACACCAAGGCCACGGGTTCAGATCCCATATAGGGGTGGCTGGTTAGCTCACTGGGTCAACGGTTAAGATCGCCTTACTGGTCATCTTAAGAAAGAAAGAAAAGAAAAGAAAAGAAAAGAAAAGAAAAGAAAGAAGAAAGAAAGAAAGAAAGAAAGAAAGAAAGAAAGAAAGAAAGAAAGANGAGAGAGAGAGAGAGAGCGAGCGTGTGTTCGCACGCGTGAATCAGAGAGAGAGAGAGATTTGCATGCACCTATGTCTGTGCACGCGTGCATATGAGCTCATGAATAAATAAATAATTCCAGCACTGGACTTGGCTGCTGGCATAAATCCAGAGAGATCAAAGGAGGAAACCAACATTTCCCTAACCTGGCCTCACCTAAATGTGTGAGTAATCTATCCAAAACGAGTCTTAAACCTTATTTTGTTGTTTTCTTCTTGACGTTTATTTCTGCATTTTTTTTTAATTCTTGAAAATAGGAAAAAAAAAAAAAAAGGTAAAATTTATTAGTATCTACTACATCCCAAGAACTGTGCTATAATTGACCCTCAAAATAACTTCTGAAATAAGTGTCATTTTCCTGGTTCCACAGATAAGACAATTGACACCTAGAAAAGATGGTGATTGGCCCTAGATCTCTCAGTGTGGAGTGGCAGAAACTGAAAAAAACAGAAACTAGGTTTTCTAAAGTTCATTCTTCTTCATTAGACTTATGTCCTCCAAGATAAAACTCAGCTGAGTGCTGATTCAAAATTGGGCCGAGATCATTTTCCAGAGGATTGAGACATGGTAAAGGTGACACAGAGTCAAGTAGATAAGGTGAATGCTTCAGATATCCACCCCGACTCATCTATAGCATTAATTGTGCATAACACATTTTAGAAGACTTACTAGTACCCAGCTAGGTTCTAGCATTACGTAAAACCTCATAAAACTCCCAGTGCTCAGGGGTTAATGACAGAGTTGAAAAGTAAGTATTTGCCTACCCATATACAATTTGATTCAGTGAACATTGAACATCTATGCATGACAGGCATTGTGGGAAGACACCAAATTATAAAGATACAAGATTCATTATCTTTAAAGAAAATTGCCCTTCCCCCCAACCCCCCACCCCCGCCGCAAGAATTGGGTAGTGTAGAGAATGAAAGTCAAGTCACACACACACACAAAAAAAGGTTAAAAGAACATGTAAAGATGAAGGCAGATATGCCATTATCTTCAACCTTCTGATTGGCTTCAGGAAAAAGAAGGGGTCAAATCTAT